>NW_028318374.1:3130000-3430000 GCF_062004578.1 Staurois parvus
GCCTCTTAGGACAATCAAGGGAGAATGAAAACTCCTCCTACAAACTTTAACCAGTGCTCAGCTGGACACTGATAGAAGTCAGAAGACTGCTCTAACTGCTGATGAGAAAAGGTATTTAGCAGTTTATATTTACTAATATAATTGCATTTCCATGTTCTGTGTGTACCGTGGGAGACCAGATATAGTGAATGCAGGGTCCGGGGAGACCAGATATAGTGAATGCAGGGTCCGGGGAGACCAGATATAGTGAATGCAGGGTCCGGGGAGACCAGATATAGTGAATGCAGGGTCCGGGGAGACCAGATATAGTGAATGCAGGGTCCGGGGAGACCAGATATAGTGAATGCAGGGTCCGGGGAGACCAGATATAGTGAATGCAGGGTTCGGGGAGACCAGATATAGTGAATGCAGGGTCCAGGGAGACCAGATACAGTGAATGCAGGGTCCGGGGAGAGCGGATATAGTGAATACAGGGTCCAGGAGACCGGATATAGTGAATGCAGGGTCCGGGGAGACCAAATATAGTGAATGCAGTGTCCAGGGAGACCAGATACAGTGAATGCGGGGTCCAGGGAGACGAGATATAGTGAATGCAGAGTCCGGGGAGACCAGATACAGTGAATGCAGGGTCCAGGGAGACCAGATATAGTGAAGAATGCAGAGTCCAGGGTTTAGTAACACTTTAATGTGTTACTAAACCCCCAACAGTAAAATCAGTCTGTATATGCAGTAAAGCATGCTTGTTATACTCACTGTGGGACCTAAGGGGTTAATCATCTACATTATGTAAAAAGACTGCTTGATCCTGTCTTCTCTGATCCTCCCCTTCTTCCACAGTCCCCAATCCATCTGCTGATAGCACAGAGCCTTGGAGGCAAGCTGCACATGCTCAGTTTGGTGTGTATTGCTAGAGAGTTTTTTTTCCTCTTGGAAGGGTGCATGTGATCAGCACGGGGCCAATCAACACTTTAAGGCTGCTACCTTGCGGATGCAACGGTGAAAGCATTTCAGCAAGAGACACTTGGGTGACTATAAAGGAGCGCCCAATAACAAAATATCATACAAAGATATAAAGTGACACTGTGCACTGATATATATGCCACTAGATTTGTGGCTGATATAACGTGAGGAAAAATGCTATATCCAAGAATAAGTCCAACGTGAAGGTGTGAGCAAGATCTCAACCGATCTGTTGATTTCCAAACGACACAGACTGTGCACACGGTGAAACAATTAGGATACAGACTACGCACTCACCAGAGGCGCAACCTTCGTGCGCTTTTATATAATATAGAGACTTCAAATATCTCATCAGAGGTCTGGTCAGATCTGGTCAGGTCTCCTTCGCTATCCCACGCTTTGCACTCAGCCTTCTCATTAGGTGATGACCACTCTGTGAATGTAACTGGCTCCCACAGGAGCTCCCTAGAGCGACTTTTTCTTTCTTTTTTTTTGGTTTCTGGTCAAATTTGATCGACTCAAAACGAACAGCACAGAAGCGACTTTAGAAGATACACGTCTTGCAATATCCAGCTCACCGTTTAATCTCTCCAACCCACTGACCCACTGACAGTGGGTTGGAGAGATTAAACGGTGAGCTGGATATTGCAAGACGTGTATCTTCTAAAGTCGCTTCTGTGCTGTTCGTTTTGAGTCGATCAAATTTGACCAGAAACCAGAAAAAAAGAAAGAAAAAGTCGCTCTAGGGAGCTCCTGTGGGAGCCAGTTACATTCACAGAGTGGTCATCACCTAATGAGAAGGCTGAGTGCAAAGCGTGGGATAGCGAAGGAGACCTGACCAGATCTGACCAGACCTCTGATGAGATATTTGAAGTCTCTATATTATATAAAAGCGCACGAAGGTTGCGCATCTGGTGAGTGCGTAGTCTGTATCCTAATTGTTTCACCGTGTGCACAGTCTGTGTCGTTTGGAAATCAACAGATCGGTTGAGATCTTGCTCACACCTTCACGTTGGACTTATTCTTGGATATAGCATTTTTCCTCACGTTATATCAGCCACAAATCTAGTGGCATATATATGAGTGCACAGTGTCACTTTATATCTTTGTATGATCTTATGTACGTGTATATACGTTTATTCATTTGTGTTTTAGCGCTGCACCTTTTTTGTATATTATTGTCTATTAGAAGGTCTTATATGGTGCCTTTGGTGTACAGCTGCTGCTATCTAGAAGGCGCTTACTTATTTACACATTAATAACAAAATATCATCTCACTTCGTGGCTTATTCCAGCAGTTTATTGAAGATACAAGTAGAGCCAACACGTTTCATGGGAACTGCTTCCCCGTTCTTCAGGGCTAGTATGAAAGGGAACATCATACTATCCCTGAAGAAGAGGAAGGCAATTCCCCTGAAACGCGTTGGCTCAGCTTGTTACTTGTGTATCTTCAATACACTGCTGAAATAAACCATCAAGTGAGATGGTATTTTGTTATTGGGCGCTCCTTTTTATTCACCCAATTTGATGGATGGATGTCAGTCTGGAAGAGTGGCCATTCCAAAGGAAACTACATCTGCATTCAGTCCGCCCTGGATCAAGGGCGGACTGACAACTCATGGGGCTCCCAGGCAATAGGGGATCATGGGGCCCCTGTGTCCTCGCCCGCACTCAAACCACACCCAAAAAAGCCTATGAAAGGTGCCAGGGGCATCTCATGGGGCCTCCTACTGACCCCGGTCCCTGGGGCAGTGCCCGAGTTCCCAAATGGTCAGTCCGCCCCTGCCCTGGATAAACACCCACATGTCACGCTAAGCCTCCATAATTAAAAGACTGAAATCCAATGAATGAAAGTGGAGGGACAGGGGAGAAGAAATAGCTAGATGATGTTGGGTGTCCCCCAGCCAGGAAAGAGGACAAGCTCTGTTTGCAGCAGTTTCAAGTGCACACTGTTGGAAGCTCACAGTATGCAGTGAAATCAGAATAAGGCATTTTAATACAGAAAAGGAGCCGGTACAACTGTGTACGGCTGGAGTTCAGCTTTAAGTAGAACACAGCTACAGGCAAAAACATTTATCGCCCTCCATGGCTCATGCACTACCCTTAGGAGACCGATACTCTGTTGCTTTCCCAGCTGCTTCATGAAAAGCTATAAAAAAAAAAAAAAAAAAAAGTTTTAGGGGAAAAAAACCTGTCTTCTCTTTTGTAATCCATTTTTCATGAAGGGAAGGTTGGAGCCCCGCCAGGAATGTCAAGGTCTGAATGACATTCTTCTGCGGCTAGTGGTCAGCGCTGACAATACCGTCATGGTTTCTGTAGTGTGCAAGAACAAGATTAGGTTGGTTTTACAGGCGCCTGCTTCAAGACCCGGCCTTGTCACAATTTCACTGCGCTTGTTGCCAAAAACTACTTTTTTTGGATGGTGTGGAACAGGTTTTGTCATTTCCATTGGACTGTGTGTTGTCTCGTTAGATAGCTGTTACTTTTTGTTAGGAAAATTGTTACAATTACAGATCCGGCCGGGAAGATTTAGGGGTCACAAGAAAATAAAGTTTCGCTTTAAAATCGTTAGAAGCTGAAATAAAAGAAAATAAAAATACAACACACCTGACAGTCTGACCTTACACTCAGAGAGTTTTGTTCCAAATTTTTTGTTTTAAGAACATTTGTTCAATTTTCTACACCTAATATGTTAGTAAAACTCTGACCCTGCATTCGCTATATCTGGTCTCCCCGGACCCTGCATTCACTATATCTGGTCTCCCTGGACCCTGCATTTACTATATCTGGTCTCCCCGGATCCCGCATTCACTATATCTGGTCTCCCCGGACCCTGCATTCACTATATCTGGTCTCCCCGGACCCTGCATTCACTATATCCGGTCTCCCCAGACCCTGTATTCACTATATCCGGTCTCCCAGGACCCTGCATTCACTATATCTGGTATCCCCGGACCCTGCATTCACTATATCTGGTCTCCCCGGACCCTGCATTCACTATATCTGGTCTCCCCGGACCCTGCATTCTCTATATCTGGTCTCCCAGGACCCTGCATTCACTGTATCTGATCTCCCTGGACCCTGCATTCACTATATCCACTCTCCCCGGACCCTGCATTCACTATATCTGGTCTCCCGGACCCTGCATTCACTATATCTGGTCTCCCAGGACCCGGCATTCACTATATCTCATCTCCCTGCATCCACTATATCTGATCTCCCAGGACCCTGCATTCACTATATCTGATCTCCCCGGACCCTGCATTCACTATATCTGATCTCCCCGGACCCTGCATTCACTATATCTGATCTCCCCGAACCCTGCATTCACTATATCCACTATCCACTCTCCTCGGACCCTGCATTCACTATATCCACTATCCACTCTCCTCGGACCCTGCATTCACTATATCCACTCTCCCTTACACCAGGCAACAAGCAAAGTCAATCGGTTATTTTACTATCCATTGTTAATGCTGTCCAGCAAACTCTGAAAGAAGCTAAAGTCAGCTAGTGTGCTTCATAAGTCCACGTTGGCAAAATTTTCAAAATACTTGGATACGGTGGCAATGTTGTAAAAGGGTAAGTCATCATAAAGCAGGTAATAATTCCTATAAATAGTATTCATTTGCATCCAGATTCAGAAAGCTCCTTTGATGTGATTCCAGGCAGGACTGCAGCCTCTTGTCATACAGCTCTGAGCCAAGGAAGCTTGCGTTTTCAACTGGGCGGGGCTGCAGTGAGCTCAGAAAGGGGGCGGAGCCCAGAACACAAGGTCTGGTCCATTCATAACAATACCGGTAATTACGGGGGGGTAGCAGGGAGGGCAGCCAGGTGTTGTTGATCAATGCCAGGGGAAGACTAGGATGGGCCAAGTTCCAAAAATCAATTTAAATGCTACATTTTTTCTTGGACTGGAGTCTACCTTTTATACCAAACAATGTCTGTTTCATGTTCCGCAGCCCTGTAACCGGTTTCCTATTGCTGGAAATATTTGAAAAAGCAAAATATTACAGTTGTAAAAACACAGCGGATAACGTCGCCATTCAACACGATTGCTATGACAACGGGACGGAGCTTTCAAAATAATTTTGTATGGTGGAAGCAGGCAGGAAAAAAATATCTTCATATTACTCTTTTCACAGTAGCGAGTATCATTTTCTATATTGAATGGATATAATAATCTTAAATAAGAAATGCGCCAAGTCGATGTCACGATATTCCTATAGAAACCTCTGGACAAGAGAGAATGTGGGAAATCTCCAGGGACTTCTGAAGGTAAAACGTTGCTTGTTATTTCCAACAAAGGCTTAAAGTTGAGGTTTAATCTGCTTAGATTTTGCCCTCTGATATACTAATATGATTTTTAAATAAATCCCTTTCATTTTCATTACATACCATATTTCAGGCACAGTGAGGACATCACTAGGTCTCTGTGCTTCTCTATGCAATGCAGGCACATCACAGCTGGTGGGAGGGGCCTGCACAGAGTTTACTAAAAACACCAGACCACCCACATGTGATGCTGAGCCCCATGGTTGAACTGAAATACAGAGTCATGTGGTGCAGAGTTTGGGAATGGGGTACACACAGAGTGCAGAGATCATGGGTGTGTTACACACAGAGTGCAGAGTTCAGGGGTGTGTTACACACAGGGTGCAGAGTTTAGGGGTGTGTTACACAGAGGGTGCAGAGTTCAGGGGTGTGTTACACGCAGAGTGCAGAGTTCAGGGGTGTGTTACACACAGAGTGCAGAGTTCAGGGGTGTGATACACACAGAGTGCAGAGTTCAGGGGTGTGTTACACACAGGGTGCAGAGTTCAGGGGTGTGCTACACACAGACTGCAAAGTTCAGGGGTACACTATACACAGAGTGCAGAGTTCAGGGGTGTGTTACACACAGGGTGCAGACTTCAGGGGTGTGTTACACACAGAGTGCAGAGTTCAGGGGTGCGCTACACACAGAGTGCAGAGTTTAGGGGTGCTCTACACACAGAGTTCAGGGGTGTGTTACACACAGACTGCAGAGTTCAGGGGTGTGTTACACACAGAGTGCAGAGTTCAGGGGTGCGCTACACACAGAGTGCAAAGTTCAGGGGTGCGTTACACACAGAGTGCAGAGTTCAGGGGTGTGTTACACACAGAGTGCAAAGTTCAGGGGTGCACTACACACAGAGTGCAAAGTTTAGGGGTGTGTTACACACAGAGTACAGAGTTCAAGGGTGTGTTACACACAGAGTGCAGAGTTCAGGGGTGTGTTACACACAGAGTGCAGTGCTCAGGGGTGTGTTACACACAGAGTACAGAGTTCAGGGGTGTGTTACACACAGAGTACAGAGTTCAGGGGTGTGTTACACACAGAGTACAGAGTTCAGGGGTGCGCTACACACAGAGCACAGAGTTCAGGGGTGTGCTACACACAGAGTGCAGAGTTCAGCCTTCTTCCACAGCTGCTTACTTCTGCATCCCCCATCCACATCTCACTTTCACCTCTCTGACCTCTGCACGCAACCCCCTCCACTTCCCCCTCATCTTCTCCCCCCTCCTTAAAAGCTCAACTATCTTCCACATGTATTAAAGTGATTGTAAAGGCTCAAGATTTTTTACCTTCATGTATTCTATGCGTGAAGGTAAAAACCCTTCTCTGTGCAGCATCCCCCCCAGCCTCCCCAATACTCACCTAAGCCCCCTCTCAATCCAGCAATGCGTACTGGAGTCTTGACTATCCTGGGACTCCCTCTCCTCATTGGCTGAGACAGAAGAAGGAGCCATTGGCTCTCACTGCTGTCAATCACAGCCAATGTAAGGGGGAGAAGCCGAGCCGCAGCTCCGTGTGTGAATGGACACACGGAGCAGCAGGTGCCCCAATAGCAAGCTGCTTGCTATGGGGACACCTGACAAGAGGGAGGGGCCAGGAGAGCCTGGATGGGACCCGAGAAGAGGAGGCTGTTCTGTACAAAACCACCACACACAGCAGGCAAGTTATTTAAAAAAAAAAAAAGCTTTTAGAATAACTTTAAGCTGAAGCCCCCAGCCGGCTCTAGTACCTCCGCGCACACTGTAGGTGGCTCCACCGCTCTCACTTGCGGGGAGATCATCCAGTGGGGGTGTCGGCATCCTCACTGCACCCAAGCACCTACATCTCCCTTGTCCTCATCCTGGCCTCAGTGGGAGCCGCTCAGATTTTACTTTGTAGATTCTTTTTTTTTTTTTTTACACAGAAAAGTGTTAATTGTATTTGCTATTTTTTAACCTTTTTAACCTTTTTTTTTTTTTTTTTTTTTTTTCGTGCAGAAATAAGAAAAAATGTTTTTTTTGCACTGTCAGGGGCTGAGAAGACACCATGACTGGGGCTTACTAACTGGACAGAATCTAGAAAGATGTGCTCCCTAAAAATTTTCAACATTTTTTTTTTTTACTGTTTGAAATTTTCTTGTCTCAAAGGATACATTGTATATTCTGCTTAATTTTTATTTTATTTTTTAAATTCTTTCCACTGCTGTGTTAAAAATACTGTAACAGAAAGAAAGAATTGTCCGATTTTTGCTGTTGGCGATCGATGTCCTGCTATTTACCGACAAGAGGCGTAACAGATGAAATGCTCCAATGTGAATCCCTCCATATCTGATAGAATGTGTGATTTTCAATCCTTGAGATGTTTAGTTTTTTTTTTTGTTTTTTTTTAAATATTGATTTTGATTATTTTCCAGCTTCCTCTGATCCAGTGGCGGGCTATTTTTAGAGATGACACCTAGTAAGGTTGCAGATAACCCTTTAGCTTTTTGGACGCTACTTACCGCCATGAGAATAGCATGCGTATTAATACGCGCCTGGGGTCTGGAGACAAAATCTGCATGGCAATCAATCAGGGACTCCACGCATGACATATTCAATTATATGTATCAGTTTGAGCAGCTGGGTGTGGTTGTAATATACTGGCTGGAGACAAATGTTTATGAAGAAGCAATAATTCGATTCATCACCAGAGATGGAACTACACCACGCCGGAGACTGATTCTACACTGACACCTAGTGGAAGAATTCATATTCCAATCCATCCCCGAAAAGTGGATCTCAGCCATGAGACCGCCATCCAGGGCCATCATTTAGGTTCTCAGTCAGTGGTGTGTATATATTGACAGGTACCACCTATACTACTATTACTTACATACATACTCGCAGTTTCCA
The DNA here is from genome assembly GCF_062004578.1 of Staurois parvus. NCBI lineage: Eukaryota > Metazoa > Chordata > Amphibia > Anura > Ranidae > Staurois > Staurois parvus. The sequence goes on from NW_028318374.1 coordinate 3,138,149, forward strand.
TTTTTAGGGGAAAAGAGTCATTTTTGAAATCACATATAGACATGTGTAATTGCTGAAACAACTAAAGGGCATGGAAGGGTGACTGCCAAAAAAATATTATTATTATTATACAGGATTTATATATTATTATTATTATACAGGATTTATATATTATTATTATTATTATTATACAGGATTTATATATTTTTTTTATTATTATTATAATATAGGATGTATTTATTATTATTATACAGGATTTATATATTATTATTATTATTATTATTATACAGGGTTTATATAGTATTATTATTATTATTATTATTATTATTATTATTAATATTATACAGGGTTTATATATTATTATTATTATTATTATTAATATTATTATTATACAGGGTTTATATATTATTATTATTATTATTATTATACAGGATTTATATATTAATATTATTATACAGGATTTATATATTATTATTATTATTATACAGGGTTTATATAGTATTATTATTATTATTATTATTATTATTATTATACAGGGTTTATATATTATTACTATTATTATTATTATACAGGGTTTATATATTATTATTATTATTATTATTATACAGGATTTATATAATATTATTATTATTATTATTATTATTATACAGGGTTTATATATTATTACCGTATATACTCGAGTATAAGCCGAGTTTTTCAGCACATTTTTTGTGCTGAAAAACGGCCCCCTCGGCTTATACTCGAGTCAACGTCTGCAGATGACATGCCGTCCCTGTCATCTGGACACACCCCCGGGATCAATCCTCGCCGGTGATTGGCCGCCGGAACTGTAGCTCAGGAGAGGCACACAGGCGCCCAATCACCGGCGAGGAGGTGGAGCTTGGAGCGGAGGAGCCGAGCGGCACCGCAAAGATCGAGCGAGTGAAGAGGAGGAGAGCGGCCGGAGAAGGAAGACATCTGACCGGTAAGTGTGTACCATGGGAGAGGGAGGGAGCGAGCGAGCCCAGGCTGGAGCAGGGGTCACCAACGATGGGGCACTATTCCTGCCCCCACTGACACCAACGATGGGGCACTATTCCTCCCCCCACTGACACCAACAATGGGGCACTATTCCTCCCCCCACTGACACCAACGATGGGGCACTATTCCTCCCCCCACTGACATCAACGATGGGGCACTATTCCTCCCACACTGACACCAATGATGGGGCACTATTCCTCCCCCCACTGACACCAACGATGGGGCACTATTCCTCCCCCCCACTAACACCAACGATGGGGCACTATTCCTCCCACACTGACACCAATGATGGGGCACTATTCCTCCCCCCACTGACACCAACGATGGGGCACTATTCCTCCCACACTGACACCAATGATGGGGCACTATTCCTCCCCCCACTGACACCAACGATGGGGCACTATTCCTCCCCCCACTGACACCAACGATGGGGCACTATTCCTCCCACACTGACACCAATGATGGGGCACTATTCCTCCCCCCACTGACACCAATGATGGGGCACTATTCCTCCCCCCACTGACACCAACGATGGGGCACTATTCCTCCCACACTGACACCAATGATGGGGCACTATTCCTCCCCCCACTGACACCAACGATGGGGCACTATTCCTCCCCCCACTGACACCAACGATGGGGCACTATTCCTCCCCCCACTGACACCAATGATGGGGCACTATTCCTCCCCCCTCGGCTTATACTCGAGTCAATAGTTTTTCCCAGTTTTTTGTGGTAAAATTAGGTACCTCGGCTTATATTCGGGTCGGCTTATACTCGAGTATATACGGTATTATTATTATTATTATACAGGGTTTATATATTATTATTATTATACAGGGTTTATATATATATTTCTGAACAAAGACCCATGTTTATCCAGAGAATGCTTACTCCTTGCGTTGTGTCCGCTTGTTAATTTATTTTATTTATTTCAGGTACTTATATAGCGCCATCAATTTACACAGCGCTTTACATACATATTACACATTCACATCAGTCCCTAACCCTCAAGGGGCGTACAATCTAAGGTCCCTAACTTACATTCATACATACACATACGAGGGCCAATTTAGACAGGAGCCAATTCACGTACCAGCATGTCTTTGCAGTGTGGGAGGAAACCAGAGAAAACCCACGCAGGCACAGGCAGAACATGCAAACTCCAGGCAGGTGGTGCTGTGGTTGGGGTTTGAACCAACGACCCTAGTACTGCCAGGCGGCAGTGCTAACCATTTAGCCGCTGTGCTGCCCATGCCTCTTTTATCCTGAATTAACATACTCCCCCACCTCTAATCTGCCGCATGCTGGCTCCCATGCCGCCATCTTCCACTCTGACGTTGCAGCTGGCCCCCTGATGAAGCTCCATTAGGTCCTTCCCCCTCCAGCCACTTTATGGAAGCCAGTGCCTTCTGGAGTACGTGATGTGCACCAGGAGCAAACTACAAATCATTCTCGCCTTGGGAAAAATGAAAGCAGGGGGCAGGGTGGAGCATGAATCCAAAAAATAGGTAACTAAACCATAAAAGGTCAGTTTTTTCACTAACGGAGGAGGAGGAGGAGGAGGGTTACAACGGTGCAATGTAATTTTTCCACGCAAACATCCACTTTACTTGATTGACTTCCTTCCGCTGCTGGAAATCTGTTCCAATCATCCTTTACTATTCGGGGAAAATAAAACGTTCCCGTGTTCTTGATTCCAGTACATGTGATCTCTGTATAAGGTCTTGTTTGAAAAGCAGTATTGTAAATCGATGTAGGCAATTCATCAGGGAGTTTGATTTAAGGGCTGAACTCCAGTCACATGGCTGAATACTTACTCCGAAAACATATAAAAGAACTGTCTTGATTGCTAAAAGATTTGTAATTCTGTGCAGTTTTTGGACCCAGGAGCCCCTGCTGCATAGCAGCAGCTCAGGTTGGTCAAGGACACACCCACCAACCTGCAGATTGGACAATGAGGGAGCAGCATGGACAGTGACTAGGTGGTCCCTCTGTTCATGCTGCTCTATACTACTGTCAGTACACGTGATGCAGATCCTGATTTGTTCCATTCGTTACCTATCTAGGTGGTCATGTGATGAGTTCTACCCCCTTGCTGTTCTCCAGATTTGTGTGGTGGGTGCTCTACTGTAATACTTCCATACAGCATTCCACTGGGAGCCCAGGTTGACTGTTGATGCTGATCCAAGGGGGCGTGTCACTGACAGCCTGGGCTCACAGGAAGAGTTTGCATAACATTGAGCATCATGCAACCTAGAAGTACCTGTGCTGGTAACCCAGAAGTGATGTCCCTCCAGAAGTACCTGTGCTGGTGACCCAGAAGTGATGTCCCTCCAGAAGTACCTGTGCTGGTAACCCAGAAGTGATGTCCCTCCAGGAGTGACTGTGCTGGTGACCCAGAAGTGATGTCCCTCCAGGAGTGACTGTGCTGGTGACCCAGAAGTGATGTCCATCCAGAAGTACCTGTGCTGGTGACCCAGAAGTGATGTCCCTCCAGGAGTGACTGTGCTGGTGACCCAGAAGTGATGTCCCTCCAGATGTAACTATGCTGGTGACCCAGAAGTGATGTCCCTCCAGAAGTACCTGTGCTGGTGACCCAGAAGTGATGTCCATCCAGAAGTACCTGTGCTGGCAACCCAGAAGTAATGTCCCTCCAGAAGTGACTGTGCTGGTGACCCAGAAGTGATGTCCCTCCAGATGTAACTATGCTGGTGACCCAGAAGTGATGTCTCTCCAGAAGTACCTGTGCTGGTGACCCAGAAGTGATATCCATCCAGAAGTACCTGTGCTGGTGACCCAGAAGTGATGTCCCTCCAGAAGTACCTGTGCTGGTAACCCAGAAGTGATGTCCCTCCAGAAGTAACTGTGCTGGTGACCCAGAAGTGATGTCCCTCCAGAAGTGACTGTGCTGGTAACCCAGAAGTGATGTCCCTCCAGAAGTGACTGTGCTGGTAACCCAGAAGTGATGTCCCTCCAGAAGTAACTGTGCTGGTGACCCAGAAGTGATGTCCCTCCAGAAGTGACTGTGCTGGTAACCCAGAAGTGATGTCCCTCCAGAAGTAACTGTGCTGGTGACCCAAACATTACTGTGCTGGTGACCCAGAAGTGATGTCTCTCCAGAAGTACCTGTGCTGGTGACCCAGAAGTGATATCCATCCAGAAGTACCTGTGCTGGTGACCCAGAAGTGATGTCCCTCCAGAAGTACCTGTGCTGGTAACCCAGAAGTGATGTCCCTCCAGAAGTAACTGTGCTGGTGACCCAGAAGTGATGTCCCTCCAGAAGTGACTGTGCTGGTAACCCAGAAGTGATGTCCCTCCAGAAGTGACTGTGCTGGTAACCCAGAAGTGATGTCCCTCCAGAAGTAACTGTGCTGGTGACCCAGAAGTGATGTCCCTCCAGAAGTGACTGTGCTGGTAACCCAGAAGTGATGTCCCTCCAGAAGTAACTGTGCTGGTGACCCAAAAATTACTGTGCTGGTGACCCAGAAGTACCTGTGCTGGCAACCCAAACATAACAGCGCTAGCAACCCAGAAGTGACTGTGCTGGTAATCCAGAAGTGATGTCCCTCCAGAAGTGACTGTGCTGGTGACCGAGAAGTGACTGTGCTAGCAACCCAGAAGTGACGTCCCTCCAGAAGTTACTGTGCTGGTAACCCAGAAGTGATGTCCCTCCAGAAGTAACTGTGCTGGTAACCCAGAAGTAATGTCCCTCCAGAAGTTACTGTGCTGGTAACCCAGATGTGATGTCCCTCCAGAAGTGACTGTGCTGGTAACCCAGAAGTGATGTCCCTCCAGAAGTAACTGTGCTGATGACCCAAAAATTACTGTGCTGGTGACCCAGAAGTAACTGTGCTGGCAACCCAAACATAACAGCGCTAGCAAGCCAGATGTAACTGCACTGGCGCTCCAGAAGAAACTGTGCTAGCGATCCAAAAATAACTGCACTAGCAAACCAGAAGTAACTGCGCTGATGATCCAAAAATAGCTGTGCTGGCGATCCAGATGTAACTGCGCTGGCAACCCAGAAGTAACTGCACTGGCGACCCAAATATAAATGTGCTGGAAATCCAGAAGTAACCGTGCTGGCAACCCAGAAGGGCCGGTTCACACATAGAAATACAGTCCAGATCAGGGGCGGACTGACCATTCGAGAACTCGGGCACAGCCCAAGGGCCCAGGGTCAGTAGGGGGCCCCATGAAATGCCCCTGGTACCTTTCATAGGCTTTTTTTGAGTGTGGGCAAGGATACAGGGGCCCCATGATCCCCTATTGCCTGGGGGCCCCATGAGTTGTCAGTCCGCCCCTGGTCCAGATGCATTCCAGATGCGTCACTGCATGCACGTTTGTGGTGCATTCTGGTGCGCTTTTGATGCATTCCGTCTTTTTCTTCCATTTAAATAGGGACATGTGCGTTTCAGTGCATTTTTTATGCGTTTTACCGCATTCCAGTATAGTTCTGTAGAGGAAAATGCAGCCTGTTCTGCTTTTTTTTTCTGCAACAAGAACTACAAGCACTGATGTGAACTAAGACATTGACAACCATATAACCTACTTTCTGTGTGTTTTGGATGCAGAAAAAAAGCAACTGAAATGTATGTAATATAAACTGGCCCTTAAAAGGGCTAGTTCACACCAAATTCAGTCCAGTGAGGTTTTTTTTCTGCATCAAAAATGTATGCACAGCGTTTTCCATGTATTCCAATGACCCTTAGTTCACACCTGTGCAGTCAGTTTCCAGTCAATTTCCGGGGCAGAAAAAAAAGTAGAATGTGCTGCATTTGTTCTGGACAGAACTATTTATTTATTTACCTTGTTACATAGTTATTCTGGCTGAAAAAAGACAAAAGTCCATCCAGTTCAACCATTAAAAAAAAAAAGTTATAATCCTATACCCACAGTTGATCCAGAGGAAGGGAAAAAAACCCAGCAATTTATTATTTTTATTTATTACAGGTACTTATATAGCGCTGTCAATTTACGCAGCACTTTATATATATATTTTTGGGAGTAAATGTAATGTAGTGTTGTATCATGCAGGGGCGGGACTGACAACTCATGGGGCCCCTGGGCAATAGGAGATCATGGGGCCCCTGTGTCCTCGCCTGCACTCAAACAACACCCAAAAAAGCCTATGAAAGGTACCAGGGGCATCTCATGGGGCTCCCTACTGACCCCGGGCCCTCGGGCAGTGCCGAGTTTCCAAATGGTTATTCCGCCCTTGATATATATTGTACATTCACATCAGTCCCTAACCCTCAAGGGGAGTACAATCTAAGGTCCCTAACTTACATTCATACATACATATACTAGGGACAATTTGGACAGGAACCAATTCCCCTACCAGCATGTCTTTGGAGTGTGGGAGGAAACCGGAGTACCCGGAGGAAACCCATGCAGGCACAGGGAGAACATGCAAACTCCAGGCAGGTAGTGTAAACTGTGAGCAAAAAAATCCAGAATGCATCCAGAGTGCGTTTTCATGGTGTGAACTGGCCCTGGTGATCCAGAAGTAACTGTGCTGGGACTGAGCAAAGAGCTTGGGACAATTTTGACTTCTTTTTTATCCTTGCAGCATAAAATGTGTTTTAGCACAGCATTTGTAACATCCGCCGTCCAGGAAATGTAGGTATGTTAATGATCGGGATACAAATAGCTGCAGTAAAATAATAAACTAATGAAAGTGGGTCAGAAAATAAATGGCGTGTATACAATGTGTGATCTATGCTAATTACCGGGATATTAATGGTCGGTGTAACACCGCGATATAGACGGGGGAGTGGAAGTAGGTTGCAGATATCTATATGAGTGAAGATTTCTCAGCCTCTTAGAAGACAGCAGGCATTAATACAGGGAAATGCATTTCGGGATCTCATTATTTACCTCTGGTTACACAAACATGGGGGATATATATCATTTATCACAAGGAGGAACAAGTACTTAACCTCCTTAAAGAGGACCTTGATTATCATCATGTAACAAATAATATTTAGAAATGATATCCAGTTTAAACATAAAATTTATATACGGTTGAGTCCATACATAGTCTTTGTTTCCTGTGCAAATTATATTCTGGAGCTGTTTAATTTACATTACATAGAAAACATACAGGGAACCTTGCTTCTTGTTTTTTTTAGATTGTCTCACTACCTCTAAAATACCATGAGAATTTGGATGAGCATATGGCTGCCAGGAGAAGAGGATGGTGATGACATCACACATTGTACCAGAAATGGTGAGCACTAAGCAGGGGTGGACTGACAACCCATGGGGCCCCTGGGCAACAGGGGATCATGGGGCCCCTGTTTCCTTGCCTACACTCAAAAAAAGCCTATAAAAGGTACCAGGAGCATTTCATGGGGCCCCCTACTGACCCTGGGCCCTCGGGCAGTGCCCGAGTGCTGAAATGGTCAGTCTGCCCCTGGCACTAAGCAGTCTTACAGGATTTTTTTTTCTACTAGTAATGGCGGCGATCAGCGACTTATAGCGGGACTGAGGGACTGCGGTGGGCTGACACTGGGGGGGAACTGACATGGTGTCACTGACATCCCCAGTAACACCAATACAGTGATCAGTGCTAATAAAAAGCACTGACACTGTACTAATGGCACTGGGTAGGAAGGGGATAACATGTGGGGCGATCAAAGAGTTAACTGTGTGCTGTTTTACTGTGTGCTGTGTGTGTGATTTACAGTGTAAGCACTCTGCTTTGTATGGCTCTGCAAAATCACGTATTTATATATGTGATTTTGTGCACCCGTACTGCCCTGTAGCAGTATTTCTGCTATAGGGTAATGCGTCAGCAGTCAAAGTGTATTTCTATCTTGAAGTTCAAACTGGGATAAAACCTGCTTTATATTTGTTACATGTTCCCATTCACATAGCATAACTTTAACAATATTTAAACATTGCTGGTTACCTTTTTAGGTGTTTTTTATTTGCCTAAAAATCCTTACATGCTCCCCCTGCTTTGTAATGTTTAGGAGGGGGTGGTGAAGTAACGTTTAAAATGATTAACCCTGTTTGTACTGTGTTTGTACTTCTTCATTATCAACCAGGCCCAGACTGGCCATAGGACACACAAGGCATTTGCCCGATGGGCCGGGGCATCGGGGCTTTAGAAGAGTGGCCTGTTGATGACTGGCTGCACAGCAGGAGGTAAGAGGCGACCACGGCCTGGACAGGGTGAACAAAGGCCAGGGCGCACCTCACCTCCAGCTGTGTGGCTATGCCTAAAGCCCAAAAGCAGGTCCGACAGGAAGAGTGGCAGTGGCTCCAATGAAGAGCAGGAAGTAGCCGCCAAGGACACACAGACACCTCCTTGGCCAGCCGCTGTACACAGCCACACTGAAGGGACAACAGCGGCCTCTCTCCTTTACTGGTGGGCACACTGTGACAGGTCTGTAGTGGCGGTGTATTGGGCTGTCTCTTTGCTGGACAGGCTGTTTCTTTGCTGGATGAGCTGTCTCTTTGCTGGATGAGCTGCCTCTTTGCTGGACGGGCTGTCTCTTTGCTGGACGGGCTGTCTCTTTGCTGGTTGAGCTGTCTCTTTGCTGGATGGGCTGTCTCTTTGCTGGTTGAGCTGTCTCTTTGCTGGATAAGCTGTCTCTTTGTTGGACAGAGTGTCTCTTTGCTGGATGAGCTGTCTCTTTGCTGGTTGAGCTGACATGCATATTCCGTCGCCAACTGCCCCCACGAATGCCCCTGCACCGCCCCCCCCCCCCCCCCCAGAAATTGGCTGTTCAGTCTAAAATGCACGGCCCTATTATTTGTCCCAGTCTGGGCCTGTTATCAACTATAAAGTAAACTTGAGCACTGTCTGTCCTAACAAAGGGTTACAAATTTCGAAAACCTCCCTCCTGCATTGTATGTTAATGAGGGATAGTGTGGGGACAAAGATGCTGTAAGGCCTAGTTTACACTAGAGGGGTAGTAAAACATGCAGTTGAGCTGCATTTTTAACACCTCCCAACTGCTCCCACTTAAAGCGGAGCAGAGTTCCACCCAAAAGCGGAAGCGCCGCTTGTTTGCCTCCTCCCCCCTCCACTGCCTGCACCTGACCTCAACCCGATAGAACACCTTTGGGATGAATTAGAGCGGAGACTGTGAGCCAGGCCTCCTCCCCCGACATCACTGCCTGACCTCACAAATGTGCTTCTGGAAGAATGGTCAAACCTTCCCATAGACACCCTCCTAAATCTTGTGGACGGCCTTCCCAGAAGAGTTGAAGCTGTTATAGCTGCAAGTTCATGTGCATATAAAGGCAGCGTCCCAATGCTTTTGACAATAAATTGTATATTTCCATGGTATTTGGGTTGTGGCTCCTTTGAGGAGGATGACTTGTATGCATTTTTTGAGTATTTAGGGGTTCTGACTCATGCAGAGTGAGCGACTGTGGGGTAGTCAAGTCAGAGAGGAAAGTACTGACTTTCAGTGCTCTCTGGTTTGGTAGGTCCTCATTTTGGAACTAAAATTCAGAGACTTGAAGAGATTTTAGAAGGATCTATCAAAAAACCCTGTCAAGGGACAAGTTTACAGATGGTGAGCCAAGTTTCTATTGTTTGTCCCTGCTGAGGACAAGCTGTTTTCTGTTTTCCTATGTTTTTTTTTTTATGGCTGGCTGGTGAATCTGGGTTCCCATATGACATCAGCCATACCAAGTAAAGTGAACTCTGGGTATAGTGACCATATGACTTATTTATCTTCCTTTTATATGACAGTGCTGGTGCTTGGTGATTGGCCACAGAGTTACCCAGCACTGTCACAAAGTGGCGAGGCATGAATCCTCAGCCTGGTGTGGTGGCTTGGAGCTTGCACTGGGCTTTTTAAGTGTCAGACAAGTGTCAAAGCCCCCTGCCCGGATATACTGTGTTGTTGGCACCAATAGCATACTTATCAACAGGGGCGGACTGACAAGTCATGGGGCCCCCGGGCAATAGGGGATCATGAGACCCCTGTGTCCTTGCCCACACTCAAAAAAACCTATGAAAAAGGTACCAGGGGCATCTCATGGGGCCCCCTACTGACGCCGGGCCCTCAGGCAGTGCCCGAGTTTCCAAATGGTCAGTCCGCACCCTGCTTACCAATAATATGGTCCCAGTTTCTGTGACACTGATAACCCCCACCCACGGTCTGCATTTAATCTGTCCGCTTTCCTGATAGGCGCTCCCAGATCATGCCCACTTTACAGGTTGGTCCCATCCAAACCCAGCCTCTAAATATGTGGGACTGCCCATCACAACCACTTTATTTGTTGGTCCTGTCTAAACCCCACTTCTAAATATGTTGGGACACCCTCTTGCAGCCTTAATCCCTGCAACTAATGCCTTTCACAGTTGTTGCAACATGTGCAAGTAAACTCAATGCTGTGATCCTGGGACATAGACCCGTGACAAAGACCCAAGATACGTGATTGTCCCAACAGATCCAGGACAGATGGCATGAATCCAAAAACTAACAATTTTTTTTTGTACCAGTTAGAATATTTTTTTACTTTATGTGTTGTGCATATTTTTTTATTGTACTTTTTTCTCCAATCACAGAAAAATGTTTTTTTTTTTAGTCTGGTAGGTGTTGTCCTATGGTGAAGCTATATATTTCTAATTTATTTGTTCTGACACAAGGCCTTTAACTGCTGGCAAAACTTTCCTTCAACAGAAAAAAGTTCACAACAATGTAAATAAACACTAATTAGGTTCAGACAGTCACGTATAGATTGCACTCAATGGTGAGATTTAGGGGTGACAAGGAAGTAGACATTACTGGAGAGCAAAGAGGATATAAATTTAATTAGCAACCCAGATGATTAGCGTATAATTGCGATATAAATTATTTTTGCAATTTCTCAGATTCTCATTAGAATGCCCATTAAAACCTCTTCACATCATATTTAAAGATATATCTTCATTCAGCACAACAACCTACTATATCTAGATGTATTTGTGGATCATTTATTATGTAAAGAAATATGGCTTGTTTTGATAATGCAACGTGAGAAGTGTAAAAACACAACAGCAAGCTGTAAAGGAAAATGAAATCGTGTTACTTTTCATTTATTCAATAAATATTCTGATTGTCCTTAAAGCTGAACTCCGGACACAAAACTTTATTTAAATATATTCCTCAAAAGCCGCAAAGGATATGCATTAAATCAACTTTGTGTGCAACAAATCCCTTTGCAAACCCAGATGACATCATCAATGTGTTGTACATAGTTTGTGCAGAAAGCAGAGCCATTGGAGGGATCCAGCAGGCTCCACCCACTAAAGGCTGCCTGCAGAAAACTACAGGAGGGGGCGGAGAGAAGACCAGTCACCCTGCACAAAGAGAGAGAGCAACAGTGTCCGGTCTTTATTACAGGAAGCTCTGCACAGAGGTAAAGTCTCTCACTGGATTACTGCACAGATCTGGAAGAAATACACAAAGCACACCAAGATTCAATGAAAACTACACATAACTCTTATATTTAGACTTATATTTAGGTTCACTAAGTCTGGATGACAATAATCTTTCTGGCAATGCCACGCCCTCTAGCATGTCAAGGATGAAAAAGGAGGATTTATTCAAGCTATAGACCCATCAAGGCAACAACAACAAAAAAACAGCAACATCAATAAACATTTGCAAAATAAAACACATTTGTACAATACAACAAGGTACATGCAATGACCACGTTTTTCTGCACCCAATCCCCTCCGGGTACCAGAATCCTAAATCTAGGGGGGAAGATCCTTGAGTCAATACTTGCCTAGAAGGCTTAAAAGTCCTGGAGCCTCTCAAAAACGCTTCCCACTGGACAGGGCAGTACTAACTGTTGGGGCCCAGAGTGCTCAAATAAATTTGCAATCCCACGGTAAGGGGTATACTTTCCCAAAATAAGTCCTAAGTAAGGGTGGCACTGTCTCAATAAGAGGAGGGTAATTATGTTGCAGCCTGCGGCCTCTCACCACTATACAGTCTGTTGTGAAGCCTCCTTCCATTCTCTGGTGCCCGATACCTGTGGTGTTGGCAGCAAACTCTCAGTGTTGTAGTAAGGATCTCTCATTAAACCAGTGATGCCCCTCTACTGCAGCTTCCCGGGTCATTCCAATGGCAGCAGCCTCTAGACAAGCGCAGCAACACAATCCCACTCCCACACACTTATAGGCAGGGGTCACTATGTTGCATCCTTAAACTAGTTTCCCCTTCCAGGACTGAGAATGAGTTAATTTCCTTCTGGCAGAATCATATGAATATCTGGAAGAACTTAGATTAGTGTCTTTTGCTGGCCAATGGAAAGAGAACAGCTAGGGAGGAGAGGTAGGAGAGAAAATCTTTATGCCTTTCTACCCCTGGGATGGGCATCCCTGCCAATGGGCACATGAAGGTACGCTGCTGCACAAATTGAAACTGTTGATTGTTATTAGAAGAGATATTTATGTAATTAACTTTTGAGATAAATGTTAAAACAAATTGAGTTGAACTGAGCCTATGGCTGCTTCTTGTGTCTGAAGTGGAATCTTAGCAACCTTACTGCTGTGAAGTGGAATAGCACACAGCTGAGCTATGCTAGACAGTGCATTTCATAAATTATCCACATAGTAAAAAAGGATCCTGGTGTACCCACCTGTTTGCAACTTGGAGTGCTATGGAATGGTGGTGGATGGGGGTGTCAGGGCAGGGGCTGTGGAACGGACAGGCAGACCTAGTGGCAGGGTAACGCACTGACTGACGACAACCACCACCCACAGACCGAAGTCCCTCAGGGCGCGGAGTCTAAGTCCCAGGCTGCCCTTCACCAGGGCCCGATGGTGGGGATGGACTTGACGCAGCCAGGAACCAGGTCGCGGCCCCCGATACACCCCAGCTGCGGTAATGGCCACCGCCAATGGAGTGTAGCTGGTAGGAATGACAATAGCGTAGTCAGGCAGGCCGGGTCGACAACAACGGGACAAAACGATACAGAACAGTGGACAAGAATCACAGGTCACGGGCCGGGTTCAGCAACGGAAGGTCAGATCAAAGGAAAACACAGAGAATGGTCAGTCAAAAGCCGAGTCAGATTCCAGGAGAGTCACAAGAGTATAAACAGAGCAGTAGCGACACAAGTGCAAAGGGCATGTGTGGATCACAGGCTTATATGTAATTAGCCACACCCCTCTGGGGGATGGACCTCAGAGGTCTGAAGGCATAAAAGACTCCCACCATGCTCTGCAGAAACCCAAGATGGACACCAGCACATGAAGCAGCACAATCTCTGGGAAAAGGTAGGACCTTGACAGGGGGATCTGGAAGCCTGTCCTGGGATCTCATGAAGATGTCGGGCCCGGCCCAAGAGGTATCCACAGTCAGAGTGGCGCATTTTCCAGGAGAGACCAGGAGAATGGTGAATGTGGGCTTTGGGCATACCCTTAGACACGCTACACATGCATGCGTAGGTGTGAGAGGAATGAAGTACAAGAGGTTTGTTGACTGAAAGTATGGCCAGTGCTAGGCCTGAGTGAATCCTAATACAGGTGGCCCCTTGAGGAGTACAAGTGGGTGATTCAGTCACATATCAGGGACTCAATCACACAGTAGTGAACTCTGATAACAAGCAGGGTCTCAGCAACGGGAGACTCCTCCAGCCCAGACTTCTGCTTCCTTTTTCATCCTCTCATAGCACACCATTCCTCCTAGGACTTGTAGTCCCATACAGTATTTTTCTTAATAGAGGCTGTCTCCTGGAGACTATACCCCCCTCATAGTTCCAACAGGCTTTTCCTTTCCCAGACTGCACTGCAGCCAATCACAGTGTCTCTGTATTCTGGGCAGTGTAACTAGGAGTAACTTTAATAGCTTTAGAACATCAAAGGGTGCTGGAAAACGCAATCTTGTTGGTCTCAGAGCTGCACACAATGCTAACATTTCAATACAGTTGTTGTAATAGGTTTGTATTGTATGGCAGCACCATCGTAGAATTGAGTGTGGGTATTGAAAAACCAAATCCCCACCTAAGCAATTTTGACTTTGGAAAGAGTTTTTGGAGTAAGGCTTAGTGGTCTCATAATAAACAAAACATCGAACCTTAATGTGACCCTTTCACTTTAGAGTCTAAACTACCCCCATTGTATCTCCATGAGTGTATCCTTAGCCACCTGCCTTAATTGTCCCCATTGGTGGCACAGCCCTGGGTAGACAGTAGCAGATACACCCAATAAAATGGTGACTAAGGGTGTATTTATAAAGCAGTGAATCTGACCTTCACTGCACAGAGGGGAGACATTGTTTCTATCATGCCTGAACCAGCCAAGTCTGCCTCGACGCCCAAGAAGGGCTTCAATAAAGCCATGATTAAGAACCAGAAGGATGGTAAGAAGCGGAAGAAGGGCAGGAAGGACAGTTATGCCATTTACCTGTACAAGGTACTCAAGAAAGTCCACCCTCACACTGGCATCTCATCCAAGGCCATGACCATCATGAAGTCCTTCATCAATGACATCTTCAAGTGAATCACCAGTGTAGCTTTTCACCTGGCTCATTACAACAAGCACTCCACCATCACCTCCTGGGTCCATCTGCCTGCTGCTGCCTGGAAAGCTGGCCAAGCATGCAGTCTCCAAGGGCACCAAGGCCATCACCAAGTACACAAGTGCCAAGTAAAACTGGATTCTAGACTAGACTACAGTACTCCTAATAAGCAGTAAATCTGACATTGACTAAGCATTCGATGTAGGTGAATCTTCCTAGTGCATGTAAACCCATGACAGTGATTGATCCACCGCCAGTGAAAATGTGGAGTAAGCCACATTGGCTGCTTTATAAATACGGCCATAAAGTGTTAAATTGAATCACAAAACAAGAAATGAGATTTTGGAACAGTAACACAGATTGTTTTATGTTTAAGACTACTAAAACGATAATGAATTCCAAACCAAAATCATGCAAATCGTCAAAGTGTTTATTTGACATAAATACATTTCTATTTTAGGATACCGATAGGAATATTTAGTTCCCTTTCTGGTTCAGGACTGAAAAATATGTATATACGTTTTATACTACAGAGCGGAACCTCATCAGAATGATATAGTGTCAGCATTAGAAAAGACATACTCAGCTGTGTACGTTTTCATCCGTAACGAGCGTGAAATCGCCAGTCATATGTATGTACAACATATATGATTTACATTTACATGTCCGCATGAGATTTTTGCATAATAAATGTCTCTCACAGCAAGCGCAAATGATTGGGATTTCACAACCGCAGAAAAAAAAAAGTAAATTAAACTTCAGCTGAATAATTTATTCATTGCGTGTTCAGAAAGCCAACTGCTACCCACAGTCGCTCTAGTAGGGCTTCGTTTAATAGGGCTTCCTTTTTTAAAGGAAACCTGTCATGATAAAAATATGAGGGCTGCCACTGCTGAAGTCTCCCTGAAAATGTTCCGCTTGGCCATAATTATAATAAGGGATGAGCAAAGTTTATCTGGAAAATGTGAGATCAACAAAACTCTTCAGAAGGTGTTTTCTTTTTTCTTTTTTTCTTCTGTATTCGACAAAGTTTTATTTTATTTAGTCTTCTGTGTATTTGTGTACTGTTGCTTGATTTTTTTTTTTACTGTCTGCTCATTTTTGTCTTTTTTTTTACTAAAAAGGTAAAATTATAAGGCTGTTGACTCATCTGTTTATGGCACAAAAAGAAATCTGGATTAGTTGGACTAAACCTTCAATAATCCTCAGGAGCCATTTAAAGTCCATTGTACCCTTAACCACTGAAGGACCTGTACATCGCTGGCCTCTTCTAGGGCGTGCTTGTGCACCCCTGCCTGCCTACTCCTGCTGCGACTGTACACAACGGGAGATTGTCAGCAGGTCCCAGCCAATGATTAATGCCCGGGACCTGCTGATCAGCTGTGTCCAATCACAGTCCAGAGTTCAGTGTTGACAATCAACACAGGGCTCTGTACAGATGGAAAAATCTCTCTGTTTCTTCCCCCTGGAAAGCAAAATTTGTAGTTAAAAGCTGCACACATTACACAAAGTAACACATGTTAGACACACACTTAAACGTTTGTTTACCTGAGATGTTAACCCCTTCCCAGTGTCATTCCCATATGGAAGAAGAATATATTTGAAATATATTTTTAAAATATTATTCTCAAACATATTGCCATATATCTGAAATACTGCAATTTTGGCCATATTCAATATATTTCAATATATATATATATATATATATATATATATATATATAATATATATACTGCATGTTGATTGAAATGTGTTTTTATTACAAAATATATGAAAAATATTTTTAAAAATACATTTCAAATATACTGTAAAAATACAGATCTACATTTACAATTTATGTTAGCATTACTTTTTTCTATGTTAAAAAAAATCTGAAGGATATATTTTTAAAAAATATATTTTAAAAAATATATATTTTTAAACTATATTCTTCATATTTTTTTAACATAGAAAAAAGTAATTTTAACATATATTTCTACATATATTTGTAAATGCATTCCAAAATGTAGATTTGTATTTTTTTCCATGTGGGTTAGTACAGTGTCAGTGTATAGTATAATCACTGATCACTGTATTAGTGTCACTGGTGATGTCAGTGTCAGATAGTCAGATTTCAACCAGTGTCAGTTCGTGTCAGATTGCCCGTCACACTACCACAGGCCCACTATAATTCACTGATCACCGCCATTAGTAGTATAAAAAAAAAATTACAGTATATATACCATAGTTTGTAGACACTATAACTTTAATGCAAATATCCACTTATTGGCTTTTTTTTAAAATAGAAATGTAGCAGAATAAATTTTTTTATTGGATATGTTTTATGGCAGAAAGTAAATAAATATTTTTTTTTCAAAATGTTCGGTCTTTTTTTGTTTATATAGTAAAAAATAAAAAGCCAGTGGTTATCAAATACCACCAAAGGAAAGCTCTATTTGTGTGAAAAAAATGACATACATTTTCTATGGGTACAGTGCTGCATGACCGCACAATTACCATTTAAAGTAACGCAGTGCTAAATAGCAAAAAAATGACCTGGTTATGAATGGGGTAAAACCTTCCAGAGCTGAAGTGTTTAATATCCACCTAAAATCACCTAGAAGAATTTCTAAACCCAAGAATACAAATGTGTTATTACCAGTGTTTGAAGTTGTGGCTGCATTAGCTTTCTTTTTTCAGACTAAGTGAATTTTTTGCAAGTACAGGAAATTTCCAGTCGATCCTGCCAGAAACCCAGTATCATTGTAACTTCCTGTGTACTAAACTTTAATCTTTAGAAATGTTCTCAGCCTTCCCAGCAAACCTGGGTTAATTGCAGAATACCTCCCGCTATGTAATGGAGTGGTTTAGGGCAGCCTTTCTAAATATAGAGGAACCCTTAAGATCACTTTTAGGTCAAGAACTGAACTGGTAAGCCTCTAAATATTACATTTTTGATTTTAGGTTTTCATATGCTTTAATTTCACATTTTCCATTGACTTCAATGCATTTTAGCAAAATGTCCACTTACACTCACCTGCCACTGTATTAGGCACCACACCTGTTCAATTGCTTGGCAAAACAAATTTCTAATCAGCCAATCATGTGGCAGCAACCCAATGCATTTAGGCATGTAGACGTGGTGAAAGCGACTTGCTGAAGTTCAAACTGAGCATCAGAATAGGGAAGAAAGGGGATTTGAAGTGTTTGTAAAGGCTCAAGGTTTTTTACCTTCATGCATTCTATGCATGAAGGTAAAAAACTTACTCTGTGCAGCATCTCCCCCCGCACCCCCAATACTCACTTAAGCCCCCTCTCAATCCAGTGATGTGCACTGGAGGCTGTCCCGGGACTACCTATCCTCATTGGCTGAGACAGCAGCAGGAACCATTCAGAAGACAGAAGGGGTGGGGCCAAATCCGGCTCCGTGTGTGAATGGACATACGGAGTAGCAGCTGGTGAGTGCGCATGCTCAGGTGCCCCGAAAGCAAGGTGCTTGCTGTGGGGGGCACCTGACAGGAGGGAGGGTCCAGGAGTGCCTGTTGGGGACCCGAGATGAGGAGGATCTGGGCTGCTCTGTGCAAAAGCACTGCACACAGCAGGTAAATGTAGACATGTTTGTTATTTAAAAAGAAAATAAGCCTTTAGAATCACTTTAAGTGACTCTGAACGTGGCGTGGTTGTTGGTGCCAGATGGGCTGGTCTGAGTATTCAAAAAACTGCTGATCTAATGGGATTTCCATGCACAACCATCTCTAGGGTTTACAGAGAATGGTCCGAAAAAGAGAAAATATCCAGTGAGTGGCAGTTGTGTGGATGAAAATGCCTTGCTGATGTCAGAGGTCAGAGGAGAATTAGCAGACTGGTTCAAGATGATAGAAAGGCAACAGTAGGGTCAGAATTTGGTGTAAACAACATGAAAGCATGGATCCATCCTGACTTGTATCAATGGTTCAGTCTGGTGGTGGTGTCATGGTGTGGGGGAGATTTTCTTGGCACTAGTAAGGTGTACCTAATAAAGTGGCCGGTGAGTATATATTCCTTCTGCAACAGAATGGACAATTTTTGATAGTTATTTCCTCCATTTCAATATGTAGGTAAGCAGAATGGATGCAGAAGGCAGCTCTTTTAGGGGCTTGGAATTCCTCCTACCCTTAATTTGCCTGGTAGAGTGTCTCCAACACTGTGATTGTGAGGACACATACCTGTATGACTTGATGAGTAAGCTGTTGTCTCACATTGTCAATGAATTAATTTTGCATGTGGAATGAAAGCAAGCCTCCTGAAGGTGCCTCTGTGTGATTTTCACAGACAGTGGGGGGGTCTGACAACTGAGAGCGGCGCGGAAAAAATTAGAGCTGAACATCACAAGAAAGACAAGATGTGGGAATCCCAGGAGAGGACGGTTCATTCTCCGACAATCACAAGATACACTTCCCTACGCTGGAGGAAAACAGTGAGGAATATTAGAAGCTGAGCATATCTGTGCATTGGGCTCCATGTGGTAGACAATATCTATTAATATATTAATATTTAGTAAAAGAATGGAAAGCTTTAAAATTCTCAAGAAAATGCATGCGTTGCCATTGTTGGGCTTTTTCTGGAAATGTTAGCTGTCTGGCTATTGAGCTCAACCAGTGGCTTCACTACTTTCTGAATGTGTAGGGAGAACAAGATTATAACTCCCAAGACTTAGGAATCTAGGGGGTTACTTTCTAAAACTGTTGAGTGCAAAATCTGGTGCAACTGTGAATAGAAACCAATCAGCTTCCAGGTTTTCATTGTCGAAGCGTAATTGAGCAAGCTGAGTTTAGAAGGTGTTTGGCTACCATGTGCATTTTGAGTGCACCAGTTTTAGTAAATCTCCCCCAGGTGTATTTATATAGCAACATACAATGTAGAAGAGTGATGCTAGAAGTGCTCTGTCAACTTGGAGGAAGGGTTGTTTTTGTGAAAGTGTTTAAATCAGGGGTGTCCAAACTATGGCCCTCCAGGTGTCCCATGAGGCCTTGCAAGACTTTGACATCCAAAGGCAAGACACCCAGAGGCAGAGGCATGATGGGACTGGTAGTACTTCAACAGCTGGAGGGCCATAGTTTGGACACCCCTGGTTTAACTTCACTTACCATTGATTGCCACCCTACCTCTTCTGGAAGTCTGTTCCAAGTGTAGATAGGTGTCATTAGCTGTGACCCGTGCTTGCACCTCCATCCCAACTCACAATGTCAAAGTGGCTCATTGGATGAGAGTTGCAGACTATGTGTGTCTGTGGGCCAGTCCACTCTCTCTTGCTCCTGATTCCTCCCCCCACCCATCAGGCAGCCACTGCTCAAGCAATAGGCGGTGGGGGGAACACAGCCGCCGTTTTGAACACTGATGCATGTGGATGCTGATAAAAACTGCACCCAAACCATCACTATACCACCGCTATATTGAACTGTCACTGCATCTGACGCACCTCAACCTGGTACCTGTCCCTCATCGACATTGCATCTCTGCAAAGACTATACCACTCCTACATACTTCATCTGCATGCAGATCCATCAGGACTGTCATTAAGTGCACCAACGCTCCTTAAAGAGCCCCAACAATAGCCGGAAGAGGGAACATCTTATGATGTCCCCTAGTCATACAACCTGCCTGCAAATCGAGTCCCATCTCCTTTCACACATTCTTGACCTCAGACAGTGCTTACCAGATGGTTTGGGGCCTAGCATTGCCACCGTTTGTGTACTTTGGCAGTGTAGCTCCTGTGTTTGGTAGTTCAAGTCTTATTACCACTCACTACTGCTGTCAGGAATGGACTCAGCACTGGTGGTGGGACTCACCTGCCGTGTGGGCTGCAGTACCAGGGCTGACCAGCGGGTGCTCTCAGCAGCCAGAAGCTCACTCTTGCAGTCAGCCAACACCTGGGGCTGATTGCAGGAGGTGTATTTAAGGAATGACCAGGCCTGTGATCAGGGCCTTGGTGTATGTTTCCCATGAGCCCCTGTACCTTGTAGCCTGTGTTCCTGTTCCTCTGCCTATCTGATTTGTTGCCGACTCTGCATTGTTCCTGACCCTGCTGACTGTCTCCTGTTTAACCCCTGGCTTGCCTGACCATCCTTCTGCCTGATCCTCTGTACCGTGCTGCCCATGAGTTACTGAACCCGGCTTGTGACCCTGACCATTCTCTGCCTGATCCTCTGTACCGCGCTGCCCGTGAGTTCCTGAACCCGGCCTGTGACCCTGACTATTCTCTGCCTGCTCCTTCGGTACCTCGCTGCCCACACGTTACTGACCTGGCCTGCCTGACTACGCCTTACGCTACCCAGACGATCCATCCATCCTGCACGGATCCAGCCATCCCTGCTCACACCTTCTGCCTCTTCACATCAGGCTTCCTACCTGCATATACCTCTGGCGGATCCCTCTGCCAAGAGCAGGTGTACTCAGGGGCCGCGACCTGGTTCCTGTCTGCTCCAAGTCCATCCCCACCATCAGGGGCCCTGGTGAATAAGCAGACTGGGACTTAGACTCCTCGCCCTGGGGAATCCTGTCCTGAGGACTGCTAGGGGTATCACCAGACGGTCGTTAACAGAACCATATGGCCGGCGTGACCCTTCCACCTCTCCAGCCCTGACTGCGCCTGTGTTCCTGCACATACTACGATTAGTGGAAGGTTGGTTTGTTTACTGAGCGTTGTATATTTGGGTAGCTAATAATAAATTATATTATTATATAATTCCTGAAGCCTGTTACTTCCCTGTGTCAGTCCACACATCTCTGGTCATACCGGGACCCCTGACAACTGCACTTCAGGTGGCATTATTACTGTTTATAATGATCTGGACATCAAGGGGAAGCTTTACAAAAACTGGAACACTTAGAATCTGGTGCAGCTGTGCACGGCAGCCAATCAGCTTTTAAGTTCAGTTTGTTCAGTTAAGCTTTGGCAATTAAACCTGGAAGTTGATTGGTTTGTCTGCAGAGCAGCACCAGATTTTGCACCATGCAGTTTTAGTAAATAACCCCGTGTGTCATTGTATACCTACGTCCTTATTGCTAATCATCCTGCATACTAAAGTGTAAAATTGCCATTAATATAAATATTTTACCCATTATCTTTGCATGCTTGTTACTAACATTGAAATCAATATATTAAGTTTGTTTTACTAATTGATTTTTTGCTTGTGTTTCATAAAATAGCTTTGTTGTTGGGTACTTAGTGTTACTATCAGTGATTTCTTGTGATCTCTTGTATTGGTGTACTCAACCTGGTTTGTCAGTGGCGCTCAGGTCTTTGAAAAGGACAAGGCCAGGAACTGAGGAGCTATTTTAACCATTTTCCTTCTGGGGTAGCAATACAAAAGCATGAAAGAGGGACTTCTACTTCGACCTCCATTTTTTTTCCTTTTGCTTGTCATGTTGAGTTGTCCTTGATTCAAATAATCATCTGTGCAAGAAATCCATCTCTTTCCTGCTGTGATCCACTGTTGCAGTCTGGGTCCCATGCCACTATCTTTCCCTCTGACTTAACTCGGTTGCCTCTTATGTGTTGTTACAGCTGGCCTCAGTTGACATGTGCAAGGCCAATCCACTAGCCTCTATGATTCCCGGCTCAGGAAGCCTCCTGGGTTATAATGACAATGTTTGTGATGGGGCTGTACACATTTACTGTTAATCAAAAACAACCTTCCTCCAACTACCCTTTTAGGGAGACCCCCTGGGTGGAGACTTTGGGTGGAGTTAGCTTAGTCCCTTATAATCTAGAGCCGGAAGAGATTGGGAAAAGGTTGATGGGAAGAGGCTACCCTCAGTATACTGCTATGTAAGCTTGTAGTTCCAGGAAGTGAACCCTTTGGGATAGGCCCTGTAAAGGCTTCATTGGAGAACTCACGTAAGGGGACCTACAGTGAGGTAACTGGAAGGAAGCAATCTTATGTTAAAGTTGAACTTGAACTGTGTTACTGATGTTGGGGGGTTGAGAAAAAGGGGCAAAGTTGTGGTTTGGCACAACTATTCCTGCTGCAGTGAAATTAAAACGGCGGAACGTGTGGACATTCCTTTATTTCTAGAGGTGAGCCTCAGGCCAGGAGAATGTGAGTAATCAAGGTGGTGGAGTTCCTCCATGTTTAAGGTGTATGGTCCCCTATTCTGTTCCTGTTGCAAGAGGACAGTGAAAGGTGCCCTTGGCCAGAATGGCTGTTCCTGGCAGTGAATCAAGGCCCAGCTTACAGGGAAATCCCAGGAGGCTGTGGGAGCAGGCACATGTCTTTCTTACCTAAATGTAAATGGTAGCAAGGGGGTGAGGCCATACCAAAAAAAATTCTAAAAAAAATGTACGCAACAAATATAGCAAAAATCACCTCCATTTTCACATCACGGAAGGTGGAAGAATGCAGGGAGTAAAAGTAGGATCTACTTAGTTCTAGAGACAGCATTGAAAATCTGAGAGAGGTTCTAACTCTTCCCTACTGTATTCAAAACGAAAAAAAATTGGCTTTAGATACACTTTATTTTGAAGGTTACATTAGGGGTTGAAATGAACCTTGGCTTTCCCAATGTAGGGCCAAGCTGAGGAACTGTTTATACTTACAAAAATTCATTTTCTAACCCCCACTCTGACCCTCCAAGGATGTGATGAAACATTCCCAATATTTCAATGTTTAAGGGGAACGTGTGACAGTTTGCCGCCTTTCCTACTACAGGACAGTACTGGTGCTTGGCTTGCTTGACCTGCATGAGTAAAGCAGAGGTTTTTGTTTTTTTTAAATAACAAACATGTTATTCTTATCTGTTCTGTGCAGTGGTTTTGCCTCCTCTTCTCAGGTCCCCTGCTGGGAGCTCCTGGCTCCCCAGAGCAAGCCACTTGCTCTGGGGGCACTGATGCGTGCTCACTCCCAAGCCACGGCTCTATGTGTCCATTACACATATAAAGCCATGGCTTGGCCCTGCCCCACACTTTCTCCTCATTGGCTCACTGGCTGTGACTGACAGCAGAGGGATCTGGTGGCCTCTCGCTGCTGTATCAGAGGCTCTTGTGAACATTGTTGGATCGGAGGAGTCTCAGGTAAGGATTGGGGGGGCTGTACACACAGAAGGATTATTACATTAATGCATAGAATGCATGAAGGTACAAAACCGTCAACCTTTAATATTACTTTAACTCCTAAAGCAGACATGTTCAGCCCATGGGACAAATGTGGCCTGCAGAGCCGTTTGAGGTGGCCTGCAACCTCAAACCTAAAATGATTATTAATTCATAAAAAATATTAAAAACAACAGACCAGGGAAATGCATTTCACTAGTACAATAAACTTCTTTATCAAGCAAAGATAAAATGACACATAATGCACTCACATGTTCCTGGAATTACACCAAGCTCATCACACAACTGTGAGAATCCACCTCATACAGATCCCCTGTATGGATGCCACTAGATGTAATCCACTTGTCTAAGGTACCTCTCCCTATTTATTTTTGCTTAATAAAGAAGTGTATTGCACTACAAGGACATGAGCGTTTCTGATTTGTTATTTTTTGTTTAGATCAGGGGTCTCCAAACTTCCTAAACAAAGAGGCAGTTTACTGTCCTTAAGACTTTAGGGGGGTTGGAGTGGCCAGTGGGAATATAAAATGCCCCAGCATCAGTGGGAGTAAAAAATGACATAGTGCCTATAGTCAGTAGAAGTAAGACTAGTGCCCCACCATTGGTATTAGTGAGAGGAACAGTGTCCTGTCATTGGTATTAGTTCGAGGAATAGTGCCTAATTGTTTATATCAGTGGGGGGAGTTATGCTCCATTGCTGGTGCCAGTGGGAAAGTAAGTGCCCCATTAATGGTGTCAGTGGAAGAACAAAAAACACATAATTGGTGTCAGAGGAATGGTTGTCCACTGTTGGTGCCAGTGGAAGGAATGGTGTCTCTTTGTTGGTGTCTCTGGGATGAATAGTGCCCCAAGGGCTGGATAAAGGCAAGCAAAGGGCTGCAGTTTGGAGACCACTGGTTTAGATTGTCCACAGTCTTTGTTTTTGAAATTCTGAACCATTTCATTTCATTGTGGCCCACAACTGGTTACCAAATCACTTAAGTAGCCCATGCTCTTCAAAAGGTTGAGCACCCTTGCCCTAAAGTAGCCCCTAATACTTAATCCATTTCTGCTTTATAAACACCTTATCTCCCACCAAGAGTAGCCATGTTAAAATAAAGAAAAATCCATGAAATTGAAAACTGCCAGCACCTAATTGCATTTTGGATGAATGTACAGGCAAACAGGAGCTGGAAAAAACAACAACAAAAATAATTACACAGTACAACCAACGCATTGATAGAAATAAAATTGATTTGGATACAAGCATGTATAACAGACTACTGGATTACAAAGTTTAGGGTGCTTTCAGTATTTTTTTTTTCAAACACTGCTGATCTGCTGGAATTTTCACATACAACCATCTCTAGGGTTTACAGAGAATTTTCCAAAAAAGATAATATATCCAGTGAGCGGCAGTTGTGTGGACAAAAATGCCTTGTTGATGTCAGAGGTCAGAGAAGAATGGGCAGACAGGTTGCTGCAACATTCAGGTGATAGAGTCAGAATTTGACGTACACAACATGAAAGCATGGATCCATCCTGCCTTGTATCAATGGTTCAGGCTGGTGGTGGTGGTGTCATGGTGTGGGGGATATTTTATTGGCACTAGCAAGGTCTACCTAATAAAGTGGTGAGTGTATATCTGAAGCCAAAACCTTTTTTATCTTTTGGATGGTGTAGGGTTTGGTTAAAACCCCTGTCAACGGGTTGGGGAGATCGTCCGTCCCTTCATGGCCACACAAGTGGAATTAAAAGTGTAGCTCTCCTAAATTAGAGAAATCTGCACAATTACATCCCCATTGGAAGACTCCCCCTCTATTCCTGTTCTGGTGACAACCATGATCAACAGGCCAAACAAACGAGAGAGCGATTCTCCCCAGCAAGGATGCAGACAGCAATAAAAACCTGCTGGGGGTTTACACCATTCCATACATTATCGGAAACCAATAAGGAGTTTTGGCTTTACAGACACTTTTCCTGGAGAAAATGTAATATCACCTTTCACCAGCAAGCAGCACCACAGGCAAGATCTGGAACTGTAGATCCTTTAGCAGGAAAAATGAATGGTGGAGGGGAGGTACATGGAAAACTCAAATCCAGAAGTCCACTTTTTGGGGGGACTTGTTTTAGGTCATCAAGTGTCTATTTGGAAACAAGCTGGTTGACGAGAACTTTATCCATGGGTTCTGCTATAATATGCTGACCCTTCATGGCTGTGACATGAGCCTGGGCCTCTTGCAACCGGTCGTTGGCTTTCTGAAGAATGGCAGATTCCAGAGCAAACTTTTCAGAAGCGTTTTCAACCTGGATCACCAACTGCCTGTAAATAATGGAAATCAGTTTCAGAAGCTCATTGCTTCAACAGTATGTTACATCATTGGTGTTAAGGTTAGCATCTCAAGCCCTCAAAGTAAATCTTTTCAAAGAGAAATATGAGGACTACCATTTCTGACCTCCTCCTCAATATGCTACTTGCTTGATTTTTATGCCGAACAGACAGGTAAGTATCCTTTTTTGCAGAAGAGATGGGAAGTATGGATCTTCTGTAATAAAAAGCCCGCCTGTTTGCCATGTTATCATTTTCTATGTAAGGTTCAGGGCCCATGTTTGCATTGCATTACCATATCATTGTGGTAAACTAAAGGTAGAAAACATAAATAAATAACAAACATGTCATACTTACCTGCCCCGTTCCTCTTCTTGGGTTCCCCGCCAGTGCTCCTGGATCCTCCAACTCTACTGAGTGCCCCCATAGCAAGCCATTTGCTGTTGGAGGCACGGGTGTGTGCTCGCTCCCAAGCCTCGCTCAGTGTATTCGTAAGACTCAGGCCCATTTCTGCTCCCTCCTCACTGGCTGTGATTGACAGAAGCGGGAGCCAATGGCTATAGCTGCTGTGCCTGAGCCAATGAGGAGGGAGAGAGCTAGGAGAGCTGTTGCTCTCTTGCACATTTCTGGATCGACATTGGGCTCAGGTATGTATTGGGGGGCTGGGGGAGCTACATACAGAAGGTTTTTTTTGTTATCTTCATGCGTAGAATACATGAAGGTAAAAAGACTTCTGCCTTTAGAACCGCTTTAAGGCAGTTGTTTCAAAATGAATGGGCCCTAACGTTCTTAAAATGGCTGTAAGTTGCTCCATGCTACGACACAGGTTTATTGCTTTACTGCATTGAGGTGCCATTCAAAATCAATGAAACTGCAATGCAAAACCACATGTTATGTGCAGTACAGAGTGTTGCAGTAGTAAGCATTTCCACAATGCTGAAGTGGGAATGGGCCCTAACCTTTAAAAATGATTTTCTTAAGAATAAAAATAATTATTATTCTACAAAAAAGTCCTTTCATTTGCTGCCAATTTACCTTCAGACAACAATAAACAAAGAGAGAGAGGCAGAGACAAATGCACTGACCCCGGGTTCAAAAATAATGCGTAATGCCATTATTGGTGAATGGAAGAAGTGTGTGATGTCCTATGGCCTAACAAGAAATCGTTAGGTCTAAACAGGATTATAATTGCCTTGTCGATGTTTCTAAACAGACTAATGCACATGGTCACATCTCAAGATTCCCGGCCTAAGGAGTGTGGAATTGGCAAACATACTTAGGGAAACAATCAATGAAATAACCGCATTATGCATGATCTGCATCTATTCTGGCCATGTAACAGGAACGCTGGTCAATTTCAGGAAAAGAACAACCCTATGGGTAAATAATTAGAAAAAAACGCTTTTGTAATTGGTCCCCCAGCCTGAGGCACATGTGGGAGAATTTAACAAAATTACGACCTATGTTCGACTATTCCGCAATCTCAGTCTTAGCTGAGCAGATCGTGATTCCCGTATTTTGCTCTACTTCAGATGTACTCAGCTATTTGAATGGAGACTGAATTATAAGGCCTCATGCATACTAGGCATTTTTACAGCTGCTGTTTTTGGTGTCAGGCTTTTTTTTTTTCTACAGCCAGTAAATTCCCCAAAAATATTGGCACCCCTGCATTTCTGTCAGATACTGTACCACTTCGTCCAGAAAATTGTTGCAATTACAAATGTTTAGCATCCTCATGTTTGTTTTTCTTTTGTTTGTATTGTTATTATGACACATAAAAGTGGGGAAACAAAAAGCCAAATCTGACACATTTCACGCAAAACCCCAACAATGGATTGAACAAGATTATTGGCATCTTTTCAAAATTGTAACAAAAAATTGCATTCCAAGTTTGTGATACTCCTGTAATTTGTAATTGAACTCACCTGTATCGATTAACAGATCTCAATGTTCCTGTGTCCACTGTGCAAAACATTGTCAAGAAGTTTACAGCCCATGTGTCCGGGCGAATCCATGGTGTTTTACCATGTGACTGCTGTGACCAATCACAGCACTCACATAATAAACAGTGGAAAGTGAAAGTAAAGACTGTCCTGTCAGGCTGCTTGTACACTCACAGACTGCTGTTCCAGCCACCCCAGTGTCCCTTATCAGTGACCATGTGTCCCTGAACACTGCCCCAGTATATATATATAATAAACCATGCAGCCAACCCCTGTTACCTGTCCCAGTGTGCACAAAAACACCAAACCAATGTCCCGATCACCGCCATACCCCAAACCAACACTCTGATCTCCGCCATATACCATATCAGCTCTCTAATCACTTCCATATACCATACCAGCACCCTGATCACCGCCATACACCGTACCAACACCCTGATCTCCGCCATATACCATATCAGCACTCTGATCACTTCCATATACCATAACAGCGCCCTGATCACCGCCATACCTCATACCAGCATCCTGATTGCTGCCATGCCCCACACCAGCATCCTGATCACCACCATACACCATACCAGCCTGCTGGCTACTGCCATACCAGCACCCTGATCAACATCATACCCCATACCAGCCTCCTGATCACCGCCATACCCCATACCAGCGCCCTGATCACCGCCATACCGCATACCAGCATCCTGATCACCACCATACCCCATACCATCTTCCTGGCTACTGCCATACCAGCGCACTGATCAATGCCATACCCCATACCAGCCTCCTGATCACCGCCATACCCCATACCAGCCTCCTGATCACCGCCATACCCCATACCAGCCTCCTGATCACCGCCATACCCCATACCAGCCTCCTGATCACCGCCATACCCCATACCAGCCTCCTGATTACCTCTATACCAGCCTCCTGGCTACTGCCATACCAGTGTCCTGATCACCGCCATACATCATGCTAACATCCTGATCACTGCCATACCCCATACAAGCGTCTGGCATTTTAGGGTCTTAACTGATCACTTTTCAAATATATATCCCATAGTTTGTAGAGGCCTAAATATATGAAGAAAAATTATTTATTTGCAAAATGTTCTGTATTTTTTATTTATATAGCAAAAAAATGAAAAACCCGGTGGTGATCAAATACCACCAAAAGAAAGCTCACAAGCAGGGAAGCGGGAGGACATTTGTAAACGACCACCCGCTCCTGCACTGCATCCTTCCGGCTGTTTATGTACATGGGTTGGACAGGAAGTGGTTAATCACCACTGGGGGTTTTTATTTTTTGCTAAACAAACCAAAAAAGACTGAAAATTTTGAAAAAAAAAGTTTTTTTCTTAGTTTCTGTTATAAAATTTTGTCCATAAATATTTTTTTTCCTTCACTGATGTGCGCTAATGAGGATGCAGTGATGGGCACTGATAGGCTGCACTGATGAGGAGGCACTGATGGGCATTGACAGGCATCACTGGTGGGCATTGACAGGCATCACTGATGGGCACTGAAAGGCAGCACTCATATATGACACTGATAGGTGTCACTGATGGGCACCGATAGGTAGTACTGATAGGTGGCACTGACTGGCACTGATCGGCACTGATAGGCGGCAATAACTGGCACTGATAGGTGGCACTGATAGGCAGCACTGACTGGAAGCACTGACTAGCACTGATGGTTGGCACTGAAAGGCATCTCTGATGGGCACTGATAAGTGGCATTGATGTGCACTGATGGGTACGGGTATGTGACATTGATGGGCACTGACAGGTGGCAATTATGGGCACAGACAGGTGGCACTGATGGGACTACACTGATCATCAGGGCACTGATCATCAGTGCCCTGATGATCAGTGTACATGTCTCCGAGGAAAGCCACTTACCGGCTCTCCTCTCCTCATGCGCTGTCAGAGTGAGGAGAAAAGGGCCGATACCCGGCATTTCCTATTTACATGTGATCAGCTGTGATTGGACACAGCTAATCACATGACAGAGCCTACGTCATCGGCTCTTTACTGCGTTCGGGTGTGCATGCGCAGCTGGAGTAGGAGGTCGTTATATGATGTCCTCCCATAATGAGAGAACTGCCGCCCACCCGTCATTTCCTTATATAGCAGGTGGGAGGCAGTTAAAGTGATTGTAAAGCTTATTTTTTTTTAATGAATGTAACGCCCTCTAGTGATAGGCTTTGTTATTTGTTAGATAGAGACTGGGTAGCAGCTTGGGACGAGTCAGCCTGGGAGTGAGGTAGAGTGAATTCACTTCAGGTCAGGCTGAGAGGCTGCAAGAACTTTCTGGAAGAGGGGTGGAGGAGAGGAGGAAGCCCAGATTTGCATGTCTAGGAGAACTTGGCCAATCCCCAGGCAGGAGGCCAGGCATGGTGGCTAAGGACAAACCTTAAATGTGGCAGAGCCTGAGCAGCAGGGGAGTTGTTGTTGGAGTCGGGTGGAAGATGGACTGAGAGGAGGCTAGAGTGTGGAGCCTGGGAGGGGGCCCCAGGGAGGGGAGCTTACCTACAGTCTGGATGCTGAAAAGAAGGATCTCCACTGGCCAAAATCTCCTGAGCAGCAGGGAAAGAGCCAGCCCAGCGTAAGGCCTGAAAGCAGCTACCAACCCATCAAGCTAACAGGACAGGACAGTGTGAGGACTCCTACACCCCTCTGGACCAGATAAAAGGAGAGGGCGGTCAGAGGCAATAAGCAACTACTTCATTATTAGTTCTTGGAAACTCTTGCTCAGGGATACCCTCAGTGCAGCTGGGTGAAGAGGAAGGATTCCTCTGGGGTTTGAGGAGGTACATCAAGGGGACTTCAGAGTTCCCTGAAGAGACAGATTTTTCTGATCTACATTTTTGTACAGTGTGCTAAGAAGTTTGTCATAAAGTTTTGTAGTTCCTTTGGCATCCCATATAGCCCTAGACCCCATACAGGTTGTTAACCCCTAAAAACCAGCTCAAGAACTGTCTTACTGACTTTGTGTGAAAAGAGGTGGAAAATGCATGTTGTCTGGCTGTGCAGAGCTTGGGGAGACCCAATCAAACCCTGCGGCTCCTGTGGCTCCTGCGGCTTTTTTAGGGGCGCACCTGTGGGCTCACTCCTGAGCCGGGATGTGTGTGTCCATTGACACACCAACACAGCTGAGCCCTGCCCATCCCCTCTACTCACAGGATTTGATTGACAGCAGCAGGAGCCAATAGATCCCACTGCTGGCTCTCTGTCCTGTGAATGCATGGAGAGAGCCGTTACAGACAAGTGCAGCGCTAGATCGTGTTAAGGTAAGAATTGTCCAGCCTTTAGAACCACTTTAAGTGCTATGGAAGTGCAGCAGAGGCAAATGGGGTCTCCATCCTGTCAGACAGAGCTGTGTTGTGGGGAGACCTGTGCTGAGCTCAGTAGTGGCTGCTCCAGGCCATTTAAAATCTGTGCGTGTGCAGTGTGCTCCATCCTCTAGCTGAGCTCAGCCTCTCAGAGAGCGCACTGGGCACAGGCGCAAGTTAAACAGCCTGGAGCATCCACTAGGGGGCACACATCTGTAGTGTTTAGCATGTCCCATAGGGGTTTATTTACTAAAGCTGGAGAGTCCAAAATCAGACTCCCTTCTGCATAGAAACCAATCAGCTTCTAACCTCAGCTTGTTCAATGAAGCTTTGGCAATGAAACCTGGAAGCTGATTGGTTTCTATGCAGAAGGGAGTCTGATTTTGGACTCTCCAGCTTTAGTAAATAAACCCCATAGTGTCCATTGCAGCCTTTCTCAACCTTTTGGTTCTAGAGGAACCCTTTAAAAAATGTTCAGCTCTCAAAGAATCCCTACTAAAACTAACTTATTGGAGGGTAGTAGAAAAAGCCCCTTATATTGGTGGCCAGTGGAAACAATGACCTCCTTATAGTGGTGGTCAGAATGCACCCCCCCCCTTAGATAGCTAAAAAGTTTGCTAGGCTCATGCACCTGGCTCTGCCAAGTGGAAGTGAAAGTGGAACTATGGAGGCACCATCAAATAAGAGATCAATCAGTTACAGCTCAAGGAACTCCCTATGGAGGAACCTTAGGGTTCCATGGAACCTTTATTGAGAATGGCTGGTCCGTTGCATCATACCTGTGTTCTTGGAGACATTTTATTAACTGTTTCTGCTTTTCCTGTTCTTCTTTTAAACCTTGTACAAATTTAATTTTCCTTTGCACTTCTTCGTGGGATCTGATTAATCGATCGTGTCTCATTAATGTTTTTGTAACAGAAGTGTGCTGGAAGTTGAATTCTCTGGCTGATGCATTTTCTAATCTTCTGGCCTCCTTTTCATAAAGAAACTGTTTATGTCTATATTTGACATTATCGATAAAGTTGGCTTTATCCAGGAGGTTGTACTGTGCGCTGTGCTCTAGCTTCATACCGTCTCTCTGGCTTTGCGCTATGGTTTGTTTTTTTCTTGCCTCCAAAAACTCATCACTTCGATATTTTGCTTGTTTTTTATCAGCCTGCATCTGAACAACCAAATGTCTTTTTTGTATTAGTTTAATATTTTTCTTCTGCTTCTCATAAGCCTTGTCTATAGCATGTAGAGGTAATAGGGTAACTAGTTGGCTTTGCATGGAATGCCTCTTAGACGCGGGAAGTTTCACCAGAGTTGCTGGATCCCGTTTGGCTTCTATAATTGAATGAATTTGTTGAATGGAGGAGCGGATGTCCCTTGCTGACTTTCCATTGGATATCAGAAGGTCTTTGGTGGGGTCTGATTGGTGGAAAATGGCTTTTAGCCCGGAAAGGCTGAATTCTTTCTCATTTACTTGTTCTGCCTGTATTGAATCTACATTATATGATCAAAATATTATTAACATATAACCTTTTGCATTTGGAGAGGAAGGAAGAAAGGAAGGAGAAAAGTGCGAAGAAGGGCAGGGAAAAGAAACTGTAAGGGGGAAGGAAAGAAAAAAAAGGAAGGGATGAAGAAAGGAAGAAGTGAGGGAAGGAAAGGGGCCTCTTGCACATGGACATAAACATTTGCTGATGGTGATACGCAGGATTTTGCTGACAAAGGCTGGCAAAAAGATCCTCAGTACAAAATGAGAGCTTCAAATGATTGTAACATTACGGATCTTTATACAGCTGTATGTATTGTCCTATAGGCAACAATGCACCTGTGTTCAGATCAATGAAGAGACAAAGCTACATGGCTACAAATGCAGTTGTTTCACTCTGTTGCAAAGGCCAAAGGAAAGAAGAAAGGAATAAGGGAAGGAAGTAAAAAAGGAGGAAAAAAGAAAAGAAGAAGGGAAGGAAGTAACAAAGAGAGGAAAGAAGAAATTAAGACAGGAAGGAAGTAAAAAAAAAGGAGGAAAGGAAGAAGGGAAAGAAGCAAAAAAAAGGAGGGAAGGAGAAATGAAGAAGAGAAAGAAGTAAAAAATGGAGGGAAGAAGAAATGAAGGCAGGAAGGAAGGAAAAAAGGGAGGGAAGGAGAAATTAAGGCGGGAAGGAAGTAAAAAAAGGAGGGAAGAAGAAATGAAGGCGGGAAGGAAGTAAAAAAAAAAAAGAGGAGGAAAGAAGAAAGGAACAACGGAAGGGAGAAAAAAAGGAGAAAAGAGGAAATGAAGAAAGGAAGGAAGTAAAACAAAGAGGGAAGAAGAAATGAAGAGGAGGAGGAAGTAGAAAAGGGAGGAAAAAAAAGAAAAGGAGGTAAAAAGGGAGGGAAGGAAAAATGAAGAAAGGAATGAAGTAACAAAAGTAAGGAAATAAGAAAGGAGGAAGGAAAGGAAGAAAAAAGATGG
The DNA here is from genome assembly GCF_062004578.1 of Staurois parvus. NCBI lineage: Eukaryota > Metazoa > Chordata > Amphibia > Anura > Ranidae > Staurois > Staurois parvus. Next base: position 3,171,725 of record NW_028318374.1, read on the forward strand.
AACGAAAAGGGGAAAAGGGAAGGAAATAAAAGAGGGAGGGAAGAAAAAATGAAGTAGAAAAGGGAGGAAAGGAAAAAGAGAAGGAAGAAAAAAAAGGGAGGAAGGAGGAATTTCAGAAGAGAAGAAAGTAAAAAAGGAAGGAAAGAAGAAAGGAAGAAGGGAAGGAAGGAAAAAAGATAGGAAAAGAAGAAAGGAAGAGGGGAATGAAGGATTAAAGGGAGGAAAGACTAAAGGGAGAAAAAAAAGAAGGATAAAAGATAAGAAAGAAAGAAAGAAAGAAAGAAAGAAAGAAAGAAAGAAAGAAAGAAAGAAAGAACGAGCTAGAGGAAGGAAAAATGATAGAAAGGAAGAAGGGAAGGAAGTAAAAAAAGGGAGGAAAGGAAGAAGGAAAAGAAGGTAAAGGGATAGAAAAGAAGAAAGTAAGAAGGAAATGAAGGAATTAAGAGAGGATAGAATAACAGAAAAAGTGAATGAAGGAAAAAGATAGGAAAGTAGAAAGGAAGAATGGAGGAAGGGAACAGAAAGAGAAAACTAAAGAAAAGGATTTTCTTGGAAAACAGGATAAAATCAAACCTTGATCTTTCTGTGTTTTTAATTCATCGTCACTTTTGTACTTCTCTTGTCCATATTCAGTGACACTTTGAGCAAGCTGCTGTTGATTTTGCTTTCTGAGACCATGGACAGTTTCTGCTTCTGATAAGACCTGTGTATTAATAGAGATATTTAAATAAAGAATAATATGGGCCCCCTCCTGTGGATAGAGGAGCAAGCTAGAGACATACAACTAAAGCGGAGTTCCACCCATTTTTAATACTTTACCTTATTATGTAGTCCCTGTGAAATAAAGAACAAGTTGGATATTTTTTTTTATTATACATACCTTTTAATCCACTGCAAGCCTGCAGTTCCGGTCCCGACAGCCTAGGCGATGACGTCATGAGGTGATTTGCTAGGTCTCCTGGGATGCAAGAAACGACATCCTTTGGTTTCCTGTAATCGTGGGACTTGGAAACCGGAAATGACGCGAATTGGAGGTGTTTTGCGTCATTTTACAGGAAGACGTGTATGCAGTATCCTGCTGTACTCTATGCTTGAAAAGCATTGTTCCCTTTAGAGACTTTCCTTCCCTTCCTTGCAGTACAGTGCTGTACAGGTTGCCTGATGGGGGGCAGGGGGCGGGAACTTCATCTGCCCCCACCATTGTTATGGCAACCAGTACTGCACACGTTGCGCCGAGCAGTGTCTGTACACGCATGCGCGAGAACGAGTGGTGCATGCTGGGATAGCCAGCAGCACGATTCCAGGAAATAAATACCTGCTGGCTTCAGATGCCCATAGCCATCATGGCGCCTGCCTGATTCCAAGATCCTGGTAAATGTTTAAGAATTAATAAGTAATTACAATGCTTTTAATATTGAATTATTCCAATTGTTAATGCTATTTGAAAGGTCACGTGGATCTGCTTTTAACAAAAATTTATTAGGGGAACTGGAGTTTTGCTTTAATAGAATGTGGGGCTCATAGCTATCTGCTGCTTTAGGAAGACATTCTAGTTTAAAGGGGAGATTTTAATGGTTTGGGTTCAACTATATATATATGAAAAAAAAATGTTGGCACAATCATAGTAAATACAGAAAACACATTCAAAACCACTAGATAATCCCTTTAAAGTAAATTTTTGATACCTTTAAAGAAGAAGGTATGACTGTAAATAGCTACATCTCCCGCTGCCCATGCCACTGAACTGTTTTCATGAAGAGGAACTGTCCCCCAAGGTCTACTGACAAGCAGTCACTTTCAGAAGTGTCTAGATTCCATGTGTCCTCCACAGGGCTCAGTATTTCCTCCCACCAACCTCCATGTAAGCATGGTTCCTGATCAACATGACAGCCAATCATGGTGATCACTAGAGATGAGCGAAGTATTCAAAAATTCGATTCGACTGATTCGGCGAATTCGTGGAAAAATTTCGATTCGAGTCGAATATATTCGCTGTGAATTTAACTTAAAAAAGGGTGTTTCTAGGCTTCAGAGAGACTTAATATTAGTGCAGAACACTGTACCTTTAATTTAAATGCCCTTGGAGTCTGCTGGGGAAGAGAAATAATACTGACAGTCAGTATGACATGCAGATGAGTGCCGTCGATCTTAGAATCACCGCACACTTCACTCATTTGGGCAGTCACGGGGCCAAAACCATAGTGTGGAGCCACAGTGTGGCGGTGGAGGCAGCAGCAATGGGAGGCCATACAGCACCCTATGACAAAAATGGAAACCACCAGCAGTGTGAGGAGACCTGAAAGTGGCACATGGCAGAGTGTGGCGATAGAGACAGCAGCAATGGGAGGCCGTACAGGGACCCATGACACACTCTGGACCTGGCAGCAGCATGAGGAGGCGGTACAGGGGCCCATGACAGATTACGGGCCTGGCAGCAGCATGAGGAGTCGGTACGGGGGCCCATGGCAGATTACGGGCCTGGCAGCAGCAATGGGAGGCCGTACAGGGACCCATGACACACTCTGGACCTGGCAGCAGCATGGGGAGGCGGTACAGGGGCCCATGACAGATTACGGGCCTGGCAGCAGCATGAGGAGTCGGTACGGGGGCCCATGACACACTCTGGACCTGGCAGCAGCATGAGGAGGCGGTACAGGGGCGCATGACAGATTACGAGCCTGGCAGCAGCAACTTGGACAGGAGGACGTTCAGCTTCTGCACCGTCGGGTGCGTGCTCGCAAACTGTTGTCTCTTGGAAACGGATTCCAAGAAAGACTGCTGACGGAATCCGTGAAGAGGAGTAGCAGGAGAAGGAGCATCTGAACGAGCGGAATATGCCAACAAGCGACAACAGGGGCCCATGACAGATTACGGGCCTGGCAGCAGCATGAGGAGTCGGTACGGGGGCCCATGGCAGATTAGGGGCCTGGCAGCAGCTATGGGAGGCCCGTAATCTGCCAGCACCCTATGACAAAAAATGGAACCCACCAGCAGTGTGAGGAGACCTGAAAGTGGCACATGGCAGAGTGTGGCGATGGAGACAGCAGCAATGGGAGGCCGTACAGGGACCCATGAGAGACTCTGGACCTGGCAGCAGCATGAGGAGGCGGTATAGGGGCCCATGGCAGATTAGGGGCCTGGCAGCAGCTATGGGAGGCCCGTAATCTGCCAGCACCCTATGACAAAAAATGGAACACACCAGCAGTGTGAGGAGACCTGAAAGTGGCACATGGCAGAGTGTGGCGATGGAGACAGCAGCAATGGGAGGCCGTACAGGGACCCATGAGAGACTCTGGACCTGGCAGCAGCATGAGGAGGCGGTATAGGGGCCCATGGCAGATTAGGGGCCTGGCAGCAGCTATGGGAGGCCCGTAATCTGCCAGCACCCTATGACAAAAAATGGAACACACCAGCAGTGTGAGGAGACCTGAAAGTGGCACATGGCAGAGTGTGGCGATGGAGACAGCAGCAATGGGAGGCCGTACAGGGACCCATGAGAGACTCTGGACTTAGCAGCAGCATGAGGAGGCGGTATAGGGGCCCATGGCAGATTAGGGGCCTGGCAGCAGCTATGGGAGGCCCGTAATCTGCCAGCACCCTATGACAAAAAATGGAAAACACCAGCAGTGTGAGGAGACCTGAAAGTGGCACATGTTTGGGGCATGATTCATGGCGGATTTAGTCAGTTGTGTCAGGAACTGGTGGTTTGAAATCCAGACTAATCCACGCCTGATTCATTTTCACAAACGTGAGTCTCTCCACACTTTGGGTGGACAGTCGTGTCCTCCGCGGAGTTGCAATACCTCCTGCCGCACTAAACACGCGCTCCGATGCCACGCTACTGGCCGGGCATGACAGCCTTTCAAGGGCAAATTCAGCTAGTTGGGGCCAAAGGTCAAGTTTCGTTGCCCAGTAGTCAAGGGGATTGTCTACCTCGGTTGGCAGGGTGCTGTCCAAGTAGGCCCAAGCCTGTTGTTTGAGGTCCTGCTCCAGGTCCACCTGATGCTGCTGCTGCTGCTGCTGCGGCTGGTTAGTAGTTTCCTCACTGCGCTGGTGAAGAAAGCTACTCATCATCGACTGCAGACTGAGGCAGCCGCTGCTGGTGGAGCTGCCACTGCTCCTACCACCCCACCCCTCCCCTGCTGCCATGGCAGCGGAACGCGAGCGCACAGGGCCCACAGTGTCTGAGGATGGACGTTGGCGCAGACAGGCAGAGACCAGCTGACTACATAGGTGGTTTTTATAGTACGTTATTTTGGCCTCCCTCTCAGCAGGTGTGAAAAAGGCCACCATTTTTGAACGGTAGCGAGGGTCCAACAAGGTGGACAGCCAAAAGTCATCCCTCTGTCTGATGGTTATTATTCGGCTGTCGCTACGCAAGCAAGCGAGCATGCTATGGGCCATTTGTGCCAAGGAATGCGAGGGACTCCCTGCCTCCATCTCCACAGCATACTGCCACGGTGCGTCTGGGTCCTCTGTCTCCTCTTCCTCCTCCTTTACCAGATGCTCCTGCTCCTCCACTCCTGTCCGCTGAGTGGAAAAACCACCCATTTCACTCAATAATTCCTGAGCACCAATGTCCTCCTCTACCTCCTCCTCTTCTTCCTGTCCTGCCCCCACAGGGGTCATGTGGCGTTGAGATCTGTGCGCCACGTCTACCGCACCCTGACAAGCCATTGTTAACAGCATTTGTTCCAGGACGTGCAACAGAGGAATGACGTCGTTCATCCCATAGTCCTGCCGACTCACGAATAGCGTGGCCTCCTCAAAGGGCCTGAGCAAGCGCAGGTGTCACGCATGAGCTGCCAATGGCTGACATCTAAGTTACACAGGGAGTACCTTTATCCGCTTTTAACATCAGGAAATCTGTGATGGCCTTTTGCTGTTCGTAAAGGCGGTCTAACATATGTAGGGTTGAATTCCACCTTGTTGCAACGTCACAGCATGAGGAGTCGGTATAGGGGCCCATGGCAGATTAGGGGCCTGGCAGCAGCTATGGGAGGCCCGTAATCTGCCAGCACCCTATGTCAAAAAATTCAACACACCAGCAATGTGTGAGGAGACCTGAAAGTGGCACATGGCAGAGTGTGGCGATGGAGACAGCAGCAATGGGAGGCCGTACAGGGACCCATGAGAGACTCTGGACTTGGCAGCAGCATGAGGAGGTGGTATATAGAGGCCTATGGCAGATTAGGGGCCTGGCAGCAGCTATAGGAGGCCCGTAATCTGCCAGCACCCTATGTCAAAAAATTCAACACACCAGCAGTGTGAGGAGACCTGAAAGTGGCACATGGCAGAGTGTGGCGATGGAGACAGCAGCAATGGGAGGCCGTACAGGGACCCATGACAGACTCTGGACTTGGCAGCAGCATGAGGAGGCGGTATATAGAGGCCTATGGCAGATTAGGGGCCTGGCAGCAGCTATAGGAGGACCGTAATCTGCCAGCACCCTATGTCAAAAAATTGAACACACCAGCAGTGTGTGAGGAGACCTGAAAGTGGCACATGGCAGAGTGTGGCGATGGAGACAGCAGCAATGGGAGGCCGTACAGGGACCCATGACAGACTCTGGACTTAGCAGCAGCATGAGGAGGCGGTATATAGGGGCCTATGGCAGATTAGGGGCCTGGCAGCAGCTATGGGAGGCCGGTAATCTGCCAGCACCCTATGTCAAAAAATTCAACACACCAGCAGTGTGAGGAGACCTGAAAGTGGCACATGGCAGAGTGTGGCGATGGAGACAGCAGCAATGGGAGGCCGTACAGGGACCCATGACAGACTCTGGACTTGGCAGCAGCATGAGGAGGCGGTATATAGAGGCCTATGGCAGATTAGGGGCCTGGCAGCAGCTATAGGAGGCCCGTAATCTGCCAGCACCCTATGTCAAAAAATTGAACACACCAGCAGTGTGTGAGGAGACCTGAAAGTGGCACATGACAGAGTGTGGCGATGGAGACAGCAGCAATGGGAGGCCGTACAGGGACCCATGACAGACTCTGGACTTGGCAGCAGCATGAGGAGGCGGTATATAGGGGCCTATGGCAGATTAGGGGCCTGGCAGCAGCTATAGGAGGCCCGTAATCTGCCAGCACCCTATGTCAAAAAATTCAACACACCAGCAGTGTGAGGAGACCTGAAAGTGGCACATGGCAGAGTGTGGCGATGGAGACAGCAGCAATGGGAGGCCGTACAGGGACCCATGACAGACTCTGGACTTGGCAGCAGCATGAGGAGGCGGTATATAGGGGCCTATGGCAGATTAGGGGCCTGGCAGCAGCTATAGGAGGCCCGTAATCTGCCAGCACCCTATGTCAAAAAATTCAACACACCAGCAGTGTGAGGAGACCTGAAAGTGGCACATGGCAGAGTGTGGCGATGGAGACAGCAGCAATGGGAGGCCGTACAGGGACCCATGACAGACTCTGGACTTGGCAGCAGCATGAGGAGGCGGTATATAGGGGCCTATGGCAGATTAGGGGCCTGGCAGCAGCTATAGGAGGCCCGTAATCTGCCAGCACCCTATGTCAAAAAATTCAACACACCAGCAGTGTGTGAGGAGACCTGAAAGTGGCACATGGCAGAGTGTGGCGATGGAGACAGCAGCAATGGGAGGCCGTACAGGGACCCATGACAGACTCTGGACTTGGCAGCAGCATGAGGAGGCGGTATATAGAGGCCTATGGCAGATTAGGGGCCTGGCAGCAGCTATAGGAGGCCCGTAATCTGCCAGCACCCTATGTCAAAAAATTGAACACACCAGCAGTGTGTGAGGAGACCTGAAAGTGGCACATGGCAGAGTGTGGCGATGGAGACAGCAGCAATGGGAGGCCGTACAGGGACCCATGACAGACTCTGGACTTGGCAGCAGCATGAGGAGGCGGTATATAGGGGCCCATGGCAGATTAGGGGCCTGGCAGCAGCTATGGGAGGCCCGTAATCTGCCAGCACCCTATGACAAAAAATGGAACACACCAGCAGTGTGTGAGGAGACCTGAAAGTGGCACATGTTTGAGGCATGATTCATGGCGGATTTAGTCAGTTGTGTCAGGAACTGGTGGTTTGAAATCCAGACTAATCCACGCCTGATTCATTTTCACAAACGTGAGTCTCTCCACACTTTGGGTGGACAGTCGTGTCCTCCGCGGAGTTACAATACCTCCTGCCGCACTAAACACGCGCTCCGATGCCATGCTACTGGCCGGGCATGACAGCCTTTCAAGGGCAAATTCAGCTAGTTGGGGCCAAAGGTCAAGTTTCGTTGCCCAGTAGTCAAGGGGATTGTCTACCTCGGTTGGCAGGGTGCTGTCCAAGTAGGCCCAAGCCTGTTGTTTGAGGTCCTGCTCCAGGTCCACCTGATGCTGCTGCTGCTGCTGCGGCTGGTTAGTAGTTTCCTCACTGCGCTGGTGAAGAAAGCTACTCATCATCGACTGCAGACTGAGGCAGCCGCTGCTGGTGGAGCTGCCACTGCTCCTACCACCCCACCCCTCCCCTGCTGCCATGGCAGCGGAACGCGAGCGCACAGGGCCCACAGTGTCTGAGGATGGACGTTGGCGCACAAAGGCAGAGACCAACTGACTACATAGGTGGTTTTTATAGTACGTTATTTTGGCCTCCCTCTCAGCAGGTGTGAAAAAGGCCACCATTTTTGAACGGTAGCGAGGGTCCAACAAGGTGGACAGCCAAAAGTCATCCCTCTGTCTGATGGTTATTATTCGGCTGTCGCTACGCAAGCAACCGAGCATGCTATGGGCCATTTGTGCCAAGGAATGCGAGGGACTCCCTGCCTCCATCTCCACAGCATACTGCCACGGTGCGTCTGGGTCCTCTGTCTCCTCCTCCTCCTCCTCTACCAGATGCTCCTGCTCCTCCACTCCTGTCCGCTGAGTGGAAAAACCACCCATTTCACTCAATAATTCCTGAGCACAAATTTCCTCCTCTACCTCCTCCTCTTCTTCCTGTCCTGCCCCCACAGGGGTCATGTGGCGTTGAGATCTGTGCGCCACGTCTACCGCACCCTGACCAGCCATTGTTAACAGCATTTGTTCCAGGACGTGCAACAGAGGAATGACGTCGTTCATCCCATAGTCCTGCCGACTCACGAATAGCGTGGCCTCCTCAAAGGGCCTGAGCAAGCGGCAGGTGTCACGCATGAGCTGCCAATGGCTCACATCGAAGTTACACAGGGGAGTACCTTAATCCGCTTGTAACATCAGGAAATCGGTGATGGCCTTTCGCTGTTCGTAAAGGCGGTCTAACATGTGTAGGGTTGAATTCCACCTTGTTGCAACGTCGCAGATCAGGCGATGCTGTGCAATTCCGTTCTGCCGCTGCAGCTCAAGGAGGGTGTGCTTGCGGTGTAGGAATGGCTGAAATGCATGCAAAGTTTACGTGACATTTTAAGGATGTCTTGCAGTGGGATGGTGGATTTTAGGAACCGCTTGACAACCAGATTGAACACGTGAGCCATGCATGGCGCATGGCACAACCTTCCTTGACGCAGAGCAGACAACATGTTCTTTCCGTTGTCGGTCAACATGGTTCCGATTTTGAGTTTGCGCGGAGACAGCCATCTGTCGATTTCTCTGTTCATTACACTGAGAAGTTCCTCCCCTGTGTGACTACGTTCGCCAAGGCATACCAGGTGCAGCACAGCGTGACACCGTTGCGCCCTGCACATGTGATATGCCGGTCGGGTAATGGGACTTGGCACGGGGGTGGCGGCTGAGGACACGGCGGAAGAAGAGGTGGTAGAGGCGGACATCTTTGCCGGACCAAGGACGTGCAAACGTGGAGGCAAAAGCGGCGTGACCTGTCCAAGTTGCTGGTGCGGCTGTGACGGCACCACGTTCACCCAGTGGGCCGTAAATGACATGTACTGTCCCTGACCGTAGTTACAGCTCCACACGTTGGCGCTGCCGTGCACTTTGGCAGAGACCGACATGCTCAAAGACTGGCCCACCATCTCTTCTACATGTGAATGCAGGGCTGGCACTGCCTTTTTGGCGAAGAAATGATGGCTTGGCACTCTCCACCGCGGCGCGGCACAAGCCATCATTTCTCGGAAAGGTGCTGAGTCCACCACTTGGAAAGGGAGGGACTGCAGCACCAGCAACTTGGACAGGAGGACGTTCAGCTTTTGCACCGTCGGGTGCGTGCTCGCAAACTGTTGTCTCTTGGAAACGGATTCCAAGAAAGACTGCTGACGGAATCCGTGAAGAGGAGTAGCAGGAGAAGGAGCATCTGAACGAGCGGAAGATGCCAACGAGCGACAACTCCCCTCAGCAGAGGTGTTGGAGCCTTGACTGGCTGATGGAGGGCGATTGACGTCAGGTGACGGAGCAAGTAACGGAGCGGGTGATGGAGCGGGGGCTGGGGCGGGCAGAACCGCCGTATCTTTATCACGGTTTTCCCAGGCCACCAAATGGCGACGCTGCATATGCTGCCGCAACGCTGTAGTCCCAACATGGGCCCCCTGGCCACGCTTGACTTTCTGGCCACATAGTCGACATACGGCTACGTTTACTTCCTCGGGCGGCTTGACAAAAAATTGCCACACCGCCGAGTAGGAAACTTTGCCCCCGATACTCCTCACTGGCTGACTGCTGCTTCCTCCGTGCACACCGGCACCACTACTGGCCGTGGTGGTAGGCTGCAGTGGAGCTGGTGCTCTACTCCGTGGCCGTTTGGCTCCACTGACACTGCTGCGACCCTGCTGCTGTCTCCTGGGCAACCCACCGACTGTTTTGCTCGCTGCCAAGCTGCCACCCTCTTCTCCTGATGATGCGGAAGAAATTGCCTGATGACGACGAGGCTGCCAAGTGCGATCAACCTCCTCATCATCAAGTAGGGTCTCCGCCTCACTACTAGCCCCCTCGGCTGCGTCTGGGTCAGGAGACAGACCTGTCTCTAGACCGGCTACCGAGCCACTCTCCTCGCCACTACTTCTTCGCCTGGCTGCTGAAAAGGCGGATGTCTCCCCCCGTTCCTGACCGCCCTCTGTTAGCTCTTCCTCACTGTACAGTGGGGCTGAGCCCACAGCATGCGATACTTCGCTTGGTGAGGGAACACCAAAGGACAGGGGCAGGTAGAGGACACGTGATTTCAGTGGGCTTGGTCCCGGGCCATGCCAACTAACGGTTGTGTCTGACGTACCCACCGACCGTTGGCTGTAGGTGTCAGAGGTGACCTGGGAAGAGGAAGACGACCGAGCCAACCAATCGACGACGGCAGGGTTGTCGGTGGAGACACGACCGCTGGATGACACCGGGAGCACTGGCCTCTGGCTGCGAATAGTGCTGCCTCGACCCCTTCCTCTGCTGCCACGTCTGCTCGCTCCTAAAACATTGCCTCCTCTGCCACTCCTCTGCATGTTGTCTGACATACTCTTTAATTCAACGATTCTGTGTCCCTGAGTAACAATTCTGTGTCCCTGAGTAACAATTCTGTGTCTGTCCCTGAGTAACAATTCTGTGGCCCTAAGTAACGGTTCTGTGGCCCTCAGTAACAATTCTGTGTCCCTCAGTAACAATTCTGTGTCTGTCCCTGAGTAACAATTATGTGGCCCTAAGTAACGGTTCTGTGGCCCTCAGTAACAATTCTGTGTCCCTGATTAACGTTTATGTGGCCCTAAGTAACGGTTCTGTGGCCCTCAGTAACAATTCTGTGTCCCTGAGTAACAATTCTGTGTCTGTCCGAGTAACAATTCTGTGGCCCTAAGTAACAGTTATGTGGCCCTCAGTAACAATTCTGTGTCCCTGAGTAACCTTTCTGTGGCCCTAAGTAACAGTTCTGTGGCCCTCAGTAACAATTCTGTGTCCCTGAGTAACAATTCTGTGGCCCTAAGTAACAGTTCTGTGGCCCTCAGTAACAATTCTGTGTCCCTGAGTAACAATTCTGTGGCCCTAAGTAACGGTTCTGTGGCCCTCAGTAACAATTCTGTGTCCCTGAGTAACAATTCTGTGTCTGTCCGAGTAACAATTCTGTGGCCCTAAGTAACGGTTCTGTGGCCCTCAGTAACAATTCTGTGTCCCTAAGTAACAATTCTGTGGCCCTAAGTAACGGTTCTGTGGCCCTCAGTAACAATTCTGTGGCCCTCAGTAACAATTCTGTGTCCCTCAGTAACAATTCTGTGTCTGTCCCTGATTAACGTTTACGTGGCCCTAAGTATCGGTTCTGTGGCCCTCAGTAACAATTCTGTGTCCCTGATTAACGTTTCTGTGGCCCTAAGTAACGGTTCTGTGGCCCTCAGTAACAATTCTGTGTCCCTCAAGAAACAATTCTGTGTCTGTCCGTGAGTAACAATTCTGTGGCCCTAAGTAACGGTTCTGTGGCCCTCAGTAACAATTCTGTGTCCCTGATTAACGTTTATGTGGCCCTAAGTAACGGTTCTGTGGCCCTCAGTAACAATTCTGTGTCCCTGATTAACGTTTCTGTGGCCCTAAGTAACGGTTCTGTGGCCCTCAGTAACAATTCTGTGTCCCTCAGTAACAATTCTGTGTCTGTCCCTGAGTAACAATTCTGTGGCCCTAAGTAACGGTTCTGTGGCCCTCAGTAACAATTCTGTGTCCCTGATTAACTTTTATGTGGCCCTAAGTAACGGTTCTGTGGCCCTCAGTAACAATTCTGTGTCTGTCCCTGATTAACGTTTACGTGGCCCTAAGTATCGGTTCTGTGGCCCTCAGTAACAATTCTGTGTCCCTGATTAACGTTTCTGTGGCCCTAAGTAACGGTTCTGTGGCCCTCAGTAACAATTCTGTGTCCCTGAGTAACAATTCTGTGGCCCTAAGTAACGGTTGTGGCCCTCAGTAACAATTCTGTGTCCCTCAGTAACAATTCTGTGTCTGTCCCTGAGTAACAATTATGTGGCCCTAAGTAACGGTTATGTGGCCCTCAGTAACAATTCTGTGTCCCTGAGTAACGTTTCTGTGGCCCTAAGTAACGGTTCTGTGGCCCTCAGTAACAATTCTGTGTCCCTGAGTAACAATTCTGTGTCTGTCCCTGAGTAACAATTCTGTGGCCCTAAGTAACGGTTCTGTGGCCCTCAGTAACAATTCTGTGTCCCTGAGTAACGTTTCTGTGGCCCTAAGTAACAATTCTGTGGCCCTCAGTATCAATTCTGTGTCTGTCCCTGAGTAACAATTCTGTGGCCCTAACTAACGTTTCTGTGGCCCTCAGTAACAGTTCTGTGGCCCTCAGTAACAATTCTGTGTCCCTGAGTAACGTTTCTGTGGCCCTAAGTAACAATTCTCTGGCACTCAGTAACAATTCTGTCTGTCCCTAAGTAACAATTCTGTGGCCCTAAGTAACAATTCTGTGGCCCTCAGTAACAATTCTGTGTCTGTCCCTGAGTAACAATTCTGTGGCCCTAACTAACGTTTCTGTGGCCCTAAGTAACAGTTCTGTGGCCCTCAGTAACAATTCTGTGTCTGTCCCTGAGTAACAATTCTGTGGCCCTAACTAACGTTTCTGTGGCCCTCAGTAACAGTTCTGTGGCCCTCAGTAACAATTCTGTGTCTGTCCCTGAGTAACAATTCTGTGGCCCTAACTAACGTTTCTGTGGCCCTAAGTAACAATTCTCTGGCACTCAGTAACAATTCTGTCTGTCCCTGAGTAACAATTCTGTGGCCCTAATAACGTTTCTCTGGCCCTAAGTAACAGTTCTGTGGCCCTCAGTAACAATTCTGTGTCTGTACCTGAGTAACAATTCTGTGGCCCTAACTAACGTTTCTGTGGCCCTAAGTAACAATTCTCTGGCACTCAGTAACAATTCTGTCTGTCCCTGAGTAACAATTCTGTGGCCCTAATAACGTTTCTGTGGCCCTAAGTAACAATTCTCTGGCACTCAGTAACAATTCTGTCTGTCCCTGAGTAACAATTCTGTGGCCCTAATAACGTTTCTGTGGCCCTAAGTAACAATTCTGTCTGTCCCTCAGTAACAATTCTGTGGCCCTAACTAGCGTTTCTTTGGCCCTAAGTAACAATTCTGTGACCCTCATTAACAATTCTGTGTCCCTCAGTAATGCTTCTCTGTCCCTAAGTAACGTTTCTCTGTCCCCAAGTAACGTTTCTGTGGCCCTAACTCTGTCCCTAATACAGAGCGGTCTGCCTCTCTTGAATGACTGGAGGCAAATGAAGAATTCTAAAATGGCCGCTATTTATAGCTCGACCATTACACAGTGCTGGCTGCCTGGCTGCTGATTGGCTAATGCGATCACATGTCATTAAGGAATGCATTATGGGTCAGCGCGCCTTGTCTGCGCGCCTTCCCAGACATCCCCGCTCCGTCGCCGCACATGTCCGCCGCCATTTTAGGAAAAATTTTGATTCGCGCGTCCGAAGTAGGCTATTTTTCGGAAAATTTTACAATATTCGACTCGAATTCCACTTCGCCTACTTCGATTCGCTCATCTCTAGTGATCACATAAAACTTGGGAAACATTCATAATATTAACCTCTTCATTCTTTAGGTGCCACTGCAGGCCTTAAGATGGCAGTGCATTTATTCTTAATACTATAATTGTCAGATACAATTATGATATTAAAAAAAAAATGTATGTAGAAAAAATTATTTTAAAAAATTTCACATTTTTTGAGCCTTTGTAAACCTATAATAAAGAACCTATGAGCAGGGTCATTATTAAACAATGTACAAAGGTTTTTTTTTTTTTTACATAGCTTTATATGTTTAAAAAAAACAGTGTATACATGTTCTCTTGTTGATAAATCTCACCGTTATATGAAGAGATAGGAAGCTGAACTTCAAGACCCAATCTCTTTGAAATGTTGGCAGATGATTTGGGACTCTGCTACTAAGATCTCTCATGTTGTGTACAAAGGAAATTTATATAAAATATTGATGCATTGGTACATGACCCCTGTAGTGCTTCATGTGATCAGTCCAAATCTGTCTGACAAGTGCTAGAGGTGCATGGGAGGAATAGGCACCTTGCTACATATCTTTTGGTTTTGTCCACAGATTACGGGTTATTGGGCTATGGATAAGATGGTCTTGGAGCAAGTTCTCAGTGTTACCCTTCCCCTAGACACATTACACTACTAGACGGGTGATACCACGACTCTGGAAATCAGTCGATGTTTTTTTTTTTTTTCGCCTTTGCATTGTACAGTTTACTATGCTGTCTAATTATGTTCACATTTCTTTTGTTTATGTTCTCTTTTATATTGATTGTGATTTTTTTCTAACGCAACGTTTACACATAAAGTGTTGTTCTAATTTTGTCTTGAAAAAATGGGCTTTGGCCCTTAATAAAAATTTGCAATATAAAAAAAAAAAACTGTGTAAAAGTGATTAAGGTAGGCACATTAGTCATTATTAGAGATTATTGCCAAGTTAACTGGCACATACTGAGGCCTCGGACACACTGGACGTTTTCTTTAACTCTCTTAGAAGCCTCCTCCTGGTGGCAGCATTTTGGCTAAAATTTATTATAAATAATTTATTCTGACCATTAAAATAAATTAAAGCTCAAGCGTTAAACAGGCCTAGAGTTAACACGCAATTAGCTGCGTCAAGCGTCTTTTCTGTCAAAACTCTACTGCTTCTGGACGCACTGGCAGTGGGATTTTTTTCTTGCCTCTAAACTCTCCTACCACTAAATGCCTCTAAAAGTGTATGTGTGCATGAACACATAGAATAACATGCAGGGGAGTTTAGAGGCAGGAAATAAAAAATGCCAGACGCCCCTAGGAGCAGCTGTAAAAACAGCCAGTGTGCATGGGGCTTAACACTTTAAATTATAAGAGCATTTAGGCATTATGTACACTGCTGCTCCTAAATGTGAGTTTAGGAGCTTTTGGCGTTTTTTTGCCAAAGCCTCTGAACTCAACCCTAGTAAAAGCCATGTCCATGTACACATCTAAACGCTAGCCCAGAGGCGGACTGACCATTTGGAAACTTGGGCACTGCCCGAGGGCCCGGGGTCAGTAGGGGGCCCCATGAGATGCCCCTGGTACCTTTTTCATAGGCTTTTTTGAGTTTGGCCAAGGACACAGGGGCCCCATGATCCCATATTGCCCGGGGGCCCCATGAGTTGTCAGTCCACCCCTGCGCTAGCCGCATTTAGTACTTGGGTGTTTATTCATGTCAGTTGGAAATACTGTGGCGAATTAAATGGATAAAAGTCCAAGCACTAACCGTGGCTAAATGCAGTACCTTTACACGTGTTTTTGCTGCTGCCAGGAGAGCTAAACATCTTATGTGTTCACAAGGCCTTACACTTACAGTTTTCTTTTAGTCCCCCTGCAAAGTCCCACAAATAGCAGTTGATCCTGCCAATGAAGTCCATCTAATGCAGCTGCTCCTGAATTCAGTTGCCACTCTCATGTAGGCTGTACCTGTTGCACTACAGGAGGAGGAGATGTTGCAGGAGCAGGTGCGGACTGACCATTTGGGAACTCGGGCATTGCCCGAGGGTCCGGGGTCAGTAGGGGGCCCCATGAGATTCCCCTTGGTACCTTTAATAGGCTTTTTTGGGTGTGATTTGAGTGTGGGCGAGGACACAGGGGCCCCATGATCCCCTATTGCCTGGGAGCCCCATGAGTTGTCAGTACGCCCCTGTGCAGGAGGCGCGGTTATCAGCCTTGTCCCTGCTGATTCATCAACCTAAAGCTTGTCAATCAGCACCTGGCCACACCAAGTCCCACCCACTGCTTTCTGGATTGGCAGCATTGTCTCTGTTGCTAAAACCCTCCCACGGTGAGCTGCAGTGTCTGGGAGGGGGAGTGTATGAGACATAAATGAAGGATGCCAATATACAAGTGTCCCAATCCACTGTCTACTGCTTGTTAGCTGGTAGCCTGAAATGTTCCCCATCTAACTTCCTGACCTGGGCCACCATATGAATAGGTAGTAAATATTTCTATAAGTTTATAAAGCACTGGATACTTTGTTGCCATGCAATGCTAAATGAATATATAAGCTACAATTAAGTAATAAATAAATCAAAAGAAAAAAAAATGAAGAATGCATGACGATATAAGAAAGATAAAATACAGCGTGACATGGGGGTTTGTCTTACAGATACCCTTTAGGTAAACGCACAGGATATACTGTATGTACATAAGCCTGTGTCAATATCCACCATTACCACATACCGCCAAGAGTCGGAGGAAGCGATCACAGCAGATCGTTTACACATATGCAAAGGCACACATTAATTTTTTCGTTTTAGTGTACAATGGAGAATTTATGAGTCTTGCGCTCATCATAGTTTTATTGTTTATAGATTGGAACCAGGTTCCGCTTGAGGAGGCGGAATGAGTATTTAAACTTAAGCTGATAAATCCAAGCAGCTTAAATAGCTTTCTTCAAATGAATTCTGTATGCTTTTAAGCCAGTCATTGCCTTATAAAACGTCTATGGATATGAGAGGAAGGGGAAAAAAAGGCTTCAAGCAAATATATATTAGTAGGAAATCAGTATATGGTAATGGAATACACACAAGGTTATGTAGATGAATGTGCAACATGACCACCATTGAAGGAAAAGGAACAGTTCTAACACAATATAGATATTGTAAGCCTGTGTTTCCAGGTGACAATGCAGAAGCACAATGTGAAGGCAGAGTTAGAGTGTTGTCACCCTGTAGAAGGAAGTACTTGAAGGACCTTGCTTGTTAGAATTACCAAGTATTACTGTAGTTTTCAGAGGAACTTCCCATCTCCCTTTACTTTGTGCCATCTTCCCTTTTGACATCACACTGCACATGCACCACTGCACGTCATCAGGGGCCTTGTCAGAAATCTTGAGTCAGGCTAAAAGGCCAGTAGTTATAGCACAAGAGATGCTCAAACCAACCAGCAGGTTAGGTATGCAAGCAGGTCAACCTGGCATATGGCACAAGTTTAAAGTACTAACCACCAGAGCTCCTGATGGTGGAAATGGGTTTTGCTGCATGGTAGTACCAGCGCACAGTCCTCAGGATCGCCCTATCAGGAGATGAAAAAGCCGGGGACTGGTAGCAGATATAGCATGTAGGGATAAACTGACGCGTAGTCAGTAACAGGGGCGGACTGACAACTCATGGGGCCACCGGGCAATAGGGGATCATGGGGCCCCTGTGTCCTTGCTCAAACTCAAAAAAGCCTATGAAAAAGGTACCAGGGGCATCTCATGGGGCCCCCTACTGACCCCGGGCCCTCAGGCAGTGCCCAAGTTTCCAAATGGTCAGTCTGACCCTGGTCAGTAAACAAGCCAATGGTCGGCAACAAGTGGTTGCAGGTTGGGATCAAGCAGAAGCATGGTTGAGGAACAAGCCAAAGGTTGGTATGAGT
The DNA here is from genome assembly GCF_062004578.1 of Staurois parvus. NCBI lineage: Eukaryota > Metazoa > Chordata > Amphibia > Anura > Ranidae > Staurois > Staurois parvus. The sequence goes on from NW_028318374.1 coordinate 3,189,017, forward strand.
GGAAGCGAAGATACAAGTAGTAGCAGGAGAGACAAGAGCAAGATATTGGTTGGAGGGAACACAATAATCTGGCAACCAAGAAATGTAGGGATGTGGTTTAAATCAGGAAGTTCATGGGAGGAGCAAAGGCTTCAAGGTTCACAACAAAACAAGGTTCAAGGCAGGATTATTCAAGGAATTGTCCAGTTTGCTGTCCAGCATTCCAGGTAGCTGAAAGAAGAGCAAGAAGAGACATCTCCAGTCACAACAGATGTTGCAGGTTCAGATCCCGGCCCAGACAGGCTAGTTGCAAAACACTGGAAGAGAAAGCCAGTCCCTGATGATGTGTCATGGTGCATGAGCAATGTGGTAATGATTGCACACTCCGTGTGCTGGTGATTGTCCTGAAGCCTCCTGAGATGTGTGATGTCAATATCTCAGGAAATATCAAGCGGAGGGGGAGGTTAATCATCCTCACCTTTGCAAGAACACCTGGATGTTTAATTATCCTATTGGGTAATGGGAGGGATTAGGAGGAAAATTATGGCAGTTCACTTCAGAGGGTGAAGGTCTGCTTAATGTCAGCTGCAGGTTTTAAAGGGTAAGTGCACTTTAAATCAAAGTGTATTTATCCTTTTTGCCCTTTCCCATGAATTAACCTAACCCACCTGCCCTTTACTTCAATTCAATGGCCATGGTTTGTTTAGATCCAGCACAGCAAGTCCTCATTGTTCTAGCCATGTCTGCATGTCAGTGACCAACAGACTTCTATTGGTTGTGTTCTGATGGTGGAGATGACCGGAGATTGTCCCTTAGAAGTCTCTGGGGCTGTAAAGCGAAGGTGCAGCCAGGACAGTGAAGACACCAGATTTCTTGACCTTTTCAACACAGAGGAACCCTTATGATAACTTTCCAGTCTCAGGGAACCCCTTTAAAAATTACTATATCTCCAACTCATGATACATTAGTCTGATGGTCAGTGTGAAGAATATTCCTTACGCTTGTGGTCTTTGGGAAGAATGGTTAAAAAGAGCAATGGTGTCAGTGGGCACTTATCTGGGAGGCAAAAATTGCTCATTGCTCAAGGAACCCCTAGAAAACCTCTGGAGGAATCCCAGGGTTCCATGGAACTCTGGTTGGGAAACCCTGCCTTTCACCGCTGGATATAAACAAACACCAGAACCGGGACCTTCATAACAAGATAATTATGTATCTGTGTAGGGGAGGGTGGGTTAGATTAGGAGAGGTTTAGATTGGATTAGGTTAGGTTAGGCTAGATTAGGTTAGGTTGATTTAAGTTAGGTCAGGGCAAAGGAGGCAAAAAGGATAAATGCACTTTGTTATAAAATGCACTTACCCTTTAAAACATTGATAATAGCTTTGGAAAAGACATTGACATGTTAAAGTTTACATGATATTTTAGTGATTGGGTTTATATACACTTTAATTTTTGAAGATCAAGGCAGGGCTAGATGAAGCTATATGGAAAGTCGTAGACTTTTTTAGGAGAAAGATAAAACACACAAGCAAGGTTTGCAGCTCACCTGTCGTACGTCCTGCTGTATCTTCCACAAATCAACCGTAATACGCTTCACTGGCGTTGTATCTGGAGTGCTGTTTACTTGTCTCATGGGCTGTTAAATGTTTATGATAGAAAAAGGCCTCATGAAGCAACGTCCTTACACCCAGCAATGTCACAGAGTCTAATGTCCACAGCTCTACCAAGGTCATAACAGCTTACAAACTTCCATAGGGCTCAGATGGATGCTGAAAGCAGCACATCAGCCAAACCAAGCAATCTGTATTTAGAGATTCTTTTTTAATCTAAACTACATTTTTGGGAATAGATATATTGCAAAATAATGAATAACTCCTGGGAGAAAAAATAGATTTAGTACATATGGCTCGAGTTAAAGGAAATCTGTCTAAATAGAAGGGAGCCTCCATTGTTGGCTTTCTTTAAGGACCAAATGCACACTTCCATTGCTGACTAATACATATGTTACCGCACATTAATGCATTTTACGTGTTAGAGCGTTGTGATGCCATTCATTTTGAATGGCACCCCAAAGCACTAAAGCAATGCACTGGAGGGACAGTTGACACTCAGGTAAGCCTCAAATGGCAATATCCTTTATTGAAATGACATGAAACAGCTGTAAAACAGCCAACACGTTTTGGCCAACAGGACTTGAGCCATGACTAAGGCCTGATGGCCGAAACGCGTTGGATGTTTTAAAGCGCTGCGCAAACTGTTGGCGCTATATACCGTATTTTTTCGCTCCATAAGACGCACTTTTTTCCCCCCAAAAAAGGGAGGGAAATGTCAGTGCGTCTTATGGAGCGAATATAAAGCGGCCGGTTCGGTATTTCTGCCGCCACCATGTCAGAATACCGGGCCGGCTGCTCAGCTGTTGTCTCCTGCAGGGCCTTACCTGTTCCTCGCTCCAGCGCTGCAGAGTCTTCCCGCGCTGGCTTCTGTGACAGCCGGGAGCCCACTGCGCATGCGCTTCGCTTTGTGAATGGTCATCGCAGTCTCTGGTCATCTGTACTGTGTCCGCAGTCTCTGGTCATCTCCTGTACTGTGTCCGCAGTCTCTGGTCATCTCCTGTACTGTGTCCGCAGTCTCTGGTCATCTCCTGTAGTATGTCCGCAGTCTCTGGTCATCTCCTGTACTGTGTCCTCAGTCTCTGGTCATCTCCTGTACTGTGTCCTCAGTCTCTGGTCATCTCCTGTACTGTGTCCGCAGTCTCTGGCCATCTCCTGTACTATGTCTGCAGTCTCTGGCCATCTCCTGTACTATGTCCACAGTCTCTGGTCATATCCTGTACTGTGTCCGCAGTCTCTGGCCATCTCCTTTACTGTCCGCAGTCTCTGGCCATCTCTTGTACTATGTCCGCAGTCTCTGGCCATCTCCTGTACTATGTCCGCAGTCTCTGGCCATCTCCTGTACTATGTCTGCAGTCTCTGGTCATCTCCTGTACTATGCCCGCAGTCTCTGGCCATCTCCTGTACTGTGTCCTCAGTCTCTGGTCATCTCCTGTACTGTACGCAGTCTCTGGTCATGTTCTTTACTATGTCTGCAGTCCATTGGTTCAGAATTTTTTTTTTCCTGTTTTTCGCCTCTAAAACCTAGGTGCGTCTTATGGTCAGGTGCGTCTTATGGAGCGAAAAATACGGTAAATCCTGTATAATAACAATAATACAGCTGTTTCTTGTCATGTCAATAAAGGATATTGCCATTTGAGGTTTACCTGAGTGTCGGCTGTCCCTCCAGCGGTTCACAGTACACAGAAGCATCAGCAGTCTTTCAATCTGAGCACCGGGTGTAGCTGAGGCTGGAAAGAAAGTAGCAGCACCACAACACCTGTTTACTATGGCAATGCAGCTTCAATGCCAATGTGTTGCAATGCACCACAATGCACTGTATCGCACTACCATGGGTTTTGGTGCAATGTGTTGCAAAAAATGGTCCATATTTTTTTTTTGGTTGGCTTGGTGCATAGGGAGCCCAGAATTTGGTAAATGTGTTAATGCACGTGCGTTATTGTGAAGCACCACAATGACAAGATCTGAATGGAACCTTAACAAATATTGTCAACTTCCCATTAATTCTGCCTTCTGATAGACCCCTTAGCAAGGCATCCTCAAGGAAAGAAAGCTGCACTCAATCACCCCACCCAATTCCATTCATTCACTGGCTTCCAATTGCCCAACGGATACAATTCAAAACATTAACAATAACATATAAAGCCATTTATAACTCTGCCCCAAATTGCATCACCAATCTTGTCTCCAAATATCACCCAAACCGTACTCTCCGCTCCTCGCAAGACCTCCTGCTCTCTAGCTCCCTTGTCTCCTCCTCCCATGCTTGTCTTCAGGCTTTTCCAGAGCTTCCCCCATCCTCTGGAATTCTCTACCCCAATTTATCAGACTATCGCCTACTCTGCTCACTTTTAGGCGATCTCTGAAAACCTCTCTCTTCGGGGAAGCCTATCCTGCCGTCAGCTAATAATGGAATCTTCTACTCTTCCTACCAGTCCATCCCCCACAGTTACTACCTTTTGTACCACTAGCCCTTCCCTACTAGATTGTAAGCTCCAAGGATCAGGGCCCTCCTATCCCTCTTGTATTGAACTGTACTGTTGCTGTATTGTCTCCCGTTATATTGTAAAGCGCTGAGCAAACTGTTGGCGCCATATAAATCCTGTATAATAATAATAATTCATCAGGGAACACCGGTGCTCAGCCTCAGCCTTTACAAGCCACTCTAATAATCATTATGACAAACACATGCCAGTACTCCAGTAATGATCCTTGATATCCTTTATTATATCCTTTATTAATCCTTTATTATATCAAATGGCTTAAAAAAAAGCTTGACAAGTACATTGACACATTGGAGTGGCTGAAATGCGTCAGTTAACTGTCAAACTGGTTTTTTAGCCATTTGATAGAATAAAGGATTCCAAGGATCTTTACTGGAGTGCCAACCTGTGTGTTTTTACAAGGTATCCTCAGCTACTGACCTTCCTGTGCTGTCTCCCCACAGCAGGAGTCCCCCCTGACTGTGCTCCAGTGTTGGGGCTTACCTAGTTAAATGAGGACACTGCCCTTCCTCCTAACGTGACTGTGTTTGGACTGAAGATTGGCTGCTCAGGCCCAAGCACTGCCATACTCTGAAACTCCTGCAGAGAGGGCATGGGAGAACGCAGACGGGTGAGTATAGCTTGCTGGGGTGGGGTTGCAAAGTATCCAGAGGCACTATCACTTTACCCTGAATTGAAAAAATGGCAATATCTCTTTATGACTTCTAGTACCTTCTAAGCCCTTAAGTCCCAGTGTCAGGGGGTCTCTCCTTTTTCCAATTATCTCTTTATGACAAGGGTGTCAAACTGGCGGTCCTCCAGCTGTTGCGAAACTACAAGTCCCATCATGCCTCTGCCTTTGGGAGTCATGCTTGTAACTGTCAATCTTGCAATGCCTCATGGGACTTGTAGTTTTGCAACAGCTTGAGGGCCACTGGTTTGACACCTGTGCTTTATGACAATCATTTGGGGGACATTTATTGCAGAAGAATGAAGACATCTTGTGGTGAAAAGGAAGTACTGCAGGGGACAGCAATAGATTGACCACAAGTATTGCAGCCTGTGCTACGTTTTCATTTTAACTTGCTGCTAGAAGACAATTTCAAAACAGTTGTAGTCTAAACGACCTCTTCTCTTGCTAAGAAAGATTATTCAGGGGACAATTGGAGGCAGGGGTGTCCCTAGGGTTGGTGTCACCCGGTGCGGTAACACTTGGTGACATCCCTCTGACGATCCCCGCAGAATGGATCGGATCTGCAGATTGAGCATAATGGATCTGACTCCGATCCATTATGCTCAATCCGCAGATCCGATCCATTCTGCTGGGATAGTCAGCTTTCCTTAGAATTTTTTTAATTTGGTATTTCTTTATAACTTACCTTTTTGTGGAGCGGGTCCGGTGTCAACCCGTATAGGTAGGCGATCCCCGCAGGATGGTTCGGATCTGCGGATTGAGCATAATGGATCGGAGTCCCATCCATTATGCTCGCCAATCCACAGATCCTATCCATCCTGCGGAGATCATCAGCATGCAACCTATACGGGGTGACACCGGACCCGCTCCACAAAAAGGTAAGTTGTAAAGCAAGCTGACGATCCCCTCAGGATGGATCGGATCCATCCTGTGGGAATCGCCGGCTTGCTTTAAAACTTACCTTTTTGTGGAGCGGGTCCGGTGTCACCCCGTGTGGTCGGTGTCACCCGGTGCGGGCCGCTCCCCCCGCACCTGCCTTGGGACGCCCCTGATTGGAGGGGCTGGGCAGTCCCGTGTACATAACTGTATGCACCTGACAACAACAATTATCATATATCTGTGTGCACCTTAACAGGGGCGGAGTGACACCTCATGGGGCCCCCGGGCAATAGGGGATCATGGGGCCCCTGTGTCCTTACCCAAACTCAAAAAAGCCTATGAAAAAGGTACCAGGGGCATCTCATGGGGCCCCCTACTGACCCCGGGTCCTCGGGCAGTGCTCGAGTTTCCAAATGATCAGTCCGCCCCTGCACCTTAAAGTATACCTAAAGCCCAACTTTTTTTTTTTTTTTGCATAGAGTAAGAAAAAGTTACAGGTGTCCCCAATGGAAGATTTGCCTACCAGGGGCGGACTGACCATTCGAGCACTCGGGCACTGCCCGAGGGCCCGGGGTCAGTAGGGGGCCCCATGAAATGCCCCTGGTATCTTTTTATAGGCTTTTTTGGGTGTGCTTTGAGTGTGGGCAAGGACACAAGGGCCACATGATCCCTTAATGCCCGGGGGCCCCATGAGCTGTCAGTCCGCCCCTGTTGCCTACTATTCCTAATTGGTGACAACTCAGATTTTTAGATTTTCCTCATACAATACATCTGACAGTGGTCACTAGGATAAATGGAGAGGGTGAATGTCCCTAAGAGGGGCACACAGCAATTAAAAACCTGGCAGGTGTTCTAAACCGTTCACCACTCTACCCCCCCAAAAAGGTTAGGATTACTATAGATAGACTTAGAGATACATTTAGACTGCCATTGCCAAACTCCTTCTTAATGGTTCAACACATGGGGGTTGATTTACAAAAGGCAAATAGTCTGCGCACTGTGCAAGTGCAGTTGCACCTTGCAAGGGGATTTGCTTCAGAGCTTAGTAAATGAGGTGAAGATTCGCTTTGCAGAGAATTCCCAATTGCATTCAAGGAAAATAAAACAATAAACAAATAATAGTGCAGCACCTCCCTATTACTACAATACCCCTAGTGGCAATAATTAAAGTGTTACCAAATCCAAAATACACAAAACCAGTCTATTTATGCAGTAAAGCATGCTTTTTATACTCACTGTGGAACCTAAGAGGTTAATCCTCTGCATTGTGTAAAAAAAACAGTTTGATCCTGATTTCTCTGATCCCCCCCGTCTTCCAGTGTCCCCCTCTTATCTCCTGATAAGACATATAGTGTGGAGACACTCTGCACATGCTCAGTTTGGTGTGTATTGCTAGGGAGATTTTTTTTTTGGGGGGGGTGCATGTAATCAGCACAGGGCCAATCAGCACTGTCGAGACAGAGGTCAGGGGTTCTGCACCCTCCTAGAGCAAAATGAAAACTCCTCCAACAAGCATGTTCTCTGCTGGACCTCTCTACCCCTCCTCTTGTTCAAATGTCCACCTGATAAGACAGACTGAACCCGTGCCCTTCTGCACATGCTCAGATTAGTGTGTATTGCTAGAGAAGTTTTTTTTGTTTTCTTGGGAGAGTTAATGTAATCAGCACAGGGCCAATCAGCACTGTCCAGACAGAGGTCAGGGGTTCTACATTCTCCTAGAGCAGAAAGAAAACTCCTCCTACAAGCTTTAACCAGTGCTCTGCTGAACACTGATAGAAGTCACAAGACTGCTCTAACTGCTGATGAGAAAAGGTATTTAACAGTTTATATTTACTAAAATAATTGCATTTCCATGTTGTGTGTACTGTGGGAGACCAGATATAGTGAATGCAGGGTCCAAGGAGACCAGATATAGTGATTGCAGGGTCTGGGGAGACCAGATATAGTGAATGCAGGGTGCAGGGAGACCAGATATAGTGAATGCGGTGTCCGGGGAGACCAGATATAGTGAATGCAGGGTCCGGGGAGACCAGATATAGTGAATGCAGGGTCCGGGGAGATCAGATATAGTGAATGCAGGGTCCGGGGAGACCAGATATAGTGGATGCAGGGTCCGGGGAGACCAAATATAGTGAATGCAGGGTTCGGGGAGACCACATATAGTAAATGCAGGGTCCGGGGAGACCAGATATAGTGAATGCAGGGTCCGGGGAGACCAGATATAGTGGATGCAGGGTCCGGGGAGAGCGGATATAGTGAATGCGGTGTTCTGGGAGACTAGATATAGTGAATGCAGGGTCCAGGGAGACCAGATATAGTGAATGCAGGGTCCGGGGAGACCGGATATAGTGAATGCAGGGTCCGGGGAGATCGGATATAGTGAATGCAGGGTCCGGGGGGACCAGATATAGTGAGTGCAGGGTCCGGGGAGACCAGATATAGTGAATGCAGGGTCCGGGGAGACCAGATATAGTGAATGCAGGGTCCGGGGAGACCAGATATAGTGAATGCAGGGTCCTGGGAGACCAGATATAGTGAATGCAGGGTCCTGGAACACTTTAAATCACTAAATCAGAACATATGTGCAAAAAAAGTCCCTTATAATATGTGTATTTCTTGATGACCTTCTAAATTTACACCGATTCACGATTCTATTCAACTAAACTCTTCATGTTCACTTTTTGTGGTCCTCCAAAATCACCCAAGATGTGCTCTCATCTGGATTTTTTTGACCTCATATTTTATAATGTTTGCTTATAAAGAGCTTGTGTCCTCCTAACGGGACAGAAAGGATGATGACTCCCCGGTGGATCTCCTTCTCACAGTGATCTCTAGTGCTTCTATTGTACCTCCTCCTCCTCCCATTTTAATTGCTCCATAAAAACGTGGAATAGGCAGAGATACTGTTTTATCCTTTAAAATGCTATATTACTTTAAAAACATTTAAAATACCACTCACATTTTCGTGGTGCACAAGATATGTACAGCATAAACTAGTAATCTCAGACTCTCCTCTCGTTACCCGTTCATTGATCCTGCGAGCGTTGTGACGTCAGCTTGCCCCTACCCTACGCGTTACGCCACAGGTCACGTGGCTTCCTCAGGGGGATGTGTTGAGCAACTAAGCTCTGGTGCAAACGCCCTTGCGGAGTGTAACTGCACTTGCAAAGTGCACAGATTAAGGGGTTGGTTGGAGTTGATTTACTAAAGGCAAATAGACTGTGCACTTCACAAGGGCAGTTGCTCCAGAGCTTAGTAAATGAGGTAAAGCTCTCTTTTGCAAAGAATACCCAATCATGTGCAAGGAAAATTAAAAAAAATTGCACATGAGCTCCGGAACAACTGTTCTTGCAGAGTGCAAATGCACTTTGCAAAATGCACAGTCTGTTTTACATAGTTACATAGTTAGTCTGGCTGAAAAAAGACAAAAGTCCATTCAGTTCAACTGAAAAAAAAAAGTGATAATCCTATACCCACAGTTGATCCAGAGGAAGGCAAAAAAGCCCAGCAAAGCATGATCAATTTGCTCCTACAGGGGAAAAATATCATTCCTGTTCCCACGAGAGACAATCGGATATTCCCTGGATCAACTAAATTTGCCTTTAGTAAATCAACCCCTTTGAGTCACTGATCACAAACAAGTATAAGACAGGGGTGGACTGACAACTCATGGGGCCCCCGGGCAATAGGGGATCATGGGGCCCCTGTGTCCTTGCCCAAACTCAAAAAAGCCTATGAAAAAGGTACCAGGGGCATCTCTTGGGGCCCCCTACTGACCCTACTGCCCTCGGGCAGTGCCCAAGTTTCCAAATGGTCGGTCCGCCCCTGGTATAAGATCAGGAATTGTGACTTCACTGGCTGCATGCTTGTTCCTAATTGACTGCTAGGGCAGCACTAAACCCAGATCCAAGACAGACAGCTAGCATCCAGGGGCGGACTGACCATTTGGAAACGTGGGCACTGCCCGAGGGCCCAGGGTCAGTAGGGGGCCCCATGAGATGCCCCTGGTACCTTTATCATAGGCTTTTTTGAGTTTGGGCAAGGACACAGGGGCTCCATGATCCCCTATTGCCTGGGGGTCCCATGAGTTGTCAGTCCGCCCCTGCTAGCATCTCAAAAGAAAGTCAGCAATGTACGGGTTACTCTGTTCCCATGTCATAATGCTGAAATGACTAAAGTACCGGGGACATGGGAGCCCCATCTTTGGGACGCCATACCTGCTTAATCACGGTCATTCTTCTGCTGTTGGGGAAGTCGGAAAAGTTATGCATCAATCTGGATTGTACGAGAGGTCTCTTCCCGTCCTCCTCATGACTTCTCCTCCTCTGGGAATGCAATTTGGTCCTCGGCTTCCCAGGCTGAAAAATAATTCTACAAATATACAGGCGACATATTATTTTTAGTGTACTGTGCAAATATTGTGAGCCCCGGGTAATAGATGGGGGATGAAGAGTCACACTGTGACCCTCCACATCCATAAAGAAAAGTTCCGATTGCAGCCGTAGCGCAGATTGGATTTTCTCTGCCTTATTTTATTTTGTATATGGATACTTCATTTTTCTTTTTTATACCTCTATCACTCCTCCCGAGCTCCCAGCGCTCTATTTAGCTTTGAGCTATGTCTCTGCTGCCTTCCTCGCTCTCTCTCTCCCAGCTCCTCCACCGCGCCTTCTGCTACTTACTCTTCACTCAGACAGGCGGCTCCCAGAGGAAGACGCTGGAGTATTATCCAGATCATGGGCTCAGCTGACACTACAAGGCAGGCCCAGGCTGTCAGCTAAACAACAGCGGCAAAGCGGCAAAACACCGCAGAGGTGAAAAGTGCTCGCCGAAGACTTGACAACTTTTTTTTTTTCATTCTGCATTTAAAAAGACCCTGTCACCAGTTCTGACTTTTCTTTTCTTTTTTTTTTAAAAAAAAGAAAATATGATTCCTATTTGTGTCAATTTTGGTTCAATTAGCCACTTTGTTTAACCCTTGCAAAATTAAAGTGTTACTAAACCCCCAACAGTAAAATCAGTCTGTATTTGCAGTAAAGCATGCTTGTTATACTCACTGTGGAAGCTAAGGGGTTAATTCTCTGCATTGTGTAAAAAGGCTGTTTGATCCTGTCTTCTCTGATCCTCCCCTTCTTCCATTGTCCCCCCTCTTGTCTCCTGATAAGACATAGCTTGTGGAGTCACTCTGCCTATGCTCAGTTTGGTGTGTATTGCTAGAGAGGTTTTTTTCTTGGGAGAGTGCATGTGATCGGCACAGGGTCAATCAACTGTCCAGACAGAGGTCAGGATTTCTGCATCCTCCTAGAGCAGAAAGAAAACTCCTTCTACAAGCTTTTACCAGTGCTCTGCTGAACACTGATAGAAGTCACAAGACTGCTTTAACTGCTGATGAGAAAAGGTATTTAGCAATTTATATTTACTAAAATAATTGCACTTCCATGTTCTGTGTACTGTGGGAGACCAGATATAGTGAATGCGGGGTCCGGGGAGACCAGATATAGTGAATGCAGGGTCCTGGGAGACTAGATATAGTGAATGCAGGGTCCGGGGAGACCAGATATAGTGAATGCAGGGTCCGGGGAGAGCAGATATAGTGAATGCAGGGTCCGGGGAGACCAGATATAGTGAATGCAGGGTCCTGGGAGACCAGATATAGTGAATTCAGGGTTCGGGGAGACCAGATATAGTGAATGCAGGGTCCTGGGAGGCCAGATATAGTGATTGCAGGGTCCGGGGAGACCAGATATAGTGAATGCAGGGTCCGGGGAGACCAGATATAGTGAATGCAGGGTTCGGGGAGACTATATATAATGAATACAGGGTCTGGGGGGAGACCGGATATAGTGAATGCAGGGTCTGGGGAGACCAGATATAGTGAATGCAGGGTCCTGGGAGACCAGATATAGTGAATGCAGGGTCCGGGAGACCAGATATAGTGATTGCAGGGTCCGGGGAGACCAGATATAGTGAATGCAGGGTCCGGGGAGACCAGATATAGTGAATGCAGGGTCCGGAGAGACCAGATCTAGTGAATGCAGTGACCCTTTAATACAGTTCCTCATGTTGTGGTGACCCCCAACCATAAAATTATTTACCCAGTAATTATAATTCATGAGTGTCGTTTTACCTCCAATACTGCTGCTTTCAGCACAGTAGCTGCTTTAACAGAGTAGCTGCTTTCAACACAGCAGCTGCTTTCTACACAGTAGCTGCTCTTTACACATCGGAAATATGTGTTTTCTGATGGTCTTAGGGGACCCCTGTGAAAGGGTCGTTCGACCCCCAAAGGGGTCACGACCCACAGGTTGGGAACCACTGTACTAGAGCAAAATGAAAACTCCTCCTACAAACTTTAACATGTGCTCTGCTGGACACTGACAGAAGTCACAAGACTGCTCTAACGGCTGATGAGAAAAAATATTTAGCAGTTTATATTTACTAATTTCGAATGGTTTTTCGTCCGAAAATCGAAAACGTTGTTCGCTCGGTAATCCGACTGCGCAATCAATGATTTTGAAAATTGGCCGACCAAGTCATAAAGTTCACCCCATATAACAAGCAAAACTTCTGTTCCTTCCAGGTCATGGCTCATGCGCATATTCTTTGCGAAAAAACGATCGTACGATTTGACCATTAGTACGAGTCGACAATCGGTCGTTTTTCACGAATTTTCCAACATGCCCGATCACTGAAAAGGGGAGGAACCAGGAAAAACGGCCGGTGCTTTTGACCCACTAACAGAGCGAAAATCAGCTGATTATTCTTAGGTCCACTTTTTACACAAAGAATCGATCGGATTTTGACCCATGTATGGCCGGCCTAAGTCCTCATGCACTCTGGACGTTTTTATAATGCTGGTAACATAGGCTGTGTAAAGTCACGTTAAAAACCTGTTCAGCTTTTTTTAGCGTTTTGTGTTTGTGTTTTTTGACCCCCCAAAAAATTGGGGGGGGGTCAAAAAAAGTTCAAATTGCTGGTTTGCAGCGTTTTACCACATTTTTACCTTGATTTTCAGCGTTACAGCGTTTTTACAGCTGAAAAACTCCTCTAGAAACCCAATAGTTCTGGGGTTTTTCCAGCCAAAAAACACTGATTCCAGTCTATATGTGCATGGACACATAGGATACATGCTGGGGGGGTTTACTAGCTGTAGAAAAAAACATAAAAATACAAAAACAGCCACTGTAAAAAGTCCCGTGTGCATGAGGACTAACTTCTCTGCCCCTCCTCTTGTTTAAATGTCCACCTGATAAGTCAGACTGAACCCGTGCCCTTCTGCACATGCTCAGTTTAGTGTGTATTGCTAGAGAGGTTTTTTTTTTTCTTGGGAGAGTGCCTGTGATCAGCACAGGGCTAATCAGCATTGTCCAGGCAGAGGTCAGGGGTTCTGCATCCTCCTAGAGCAAAATGAAAACTCCTTCTACAAGCTTTAACCAGTGCTCTTCTGGACACTGATAGAAGTCACAAGACTGCTATATACTGCAGATGAGAAAAGGTATTTAGCAGTTTATATTTACTATAATATCTGCATTTCCATGTGATGTGTACAGTGGGAGACCAGATATAGGAGGATGCAGGACCCCTGACCTCTTGCTGGACAATGCTGATTGGCCCTGCGCTGATCACATTCACTCTCCCAAGAAAAAGAACGGATGTAAACGAACAAAAACGGATGTAAACAGATGAAAAACAGACAAAAATGGATGTAAACGGACAAAAAACTGATGCAAACGGACAAAACCCCCTGTCCATTTCATCAGACACAATCCGACGGATGGAATGGGAATTTGATCCCCGCCCGTCCCTTTTTGGCGGATCAGATGTCGGTTGTCACATGTCCGTTTACACCCGCCGCTCCATAGAGAAGTATGGAGGTTCAGATCGGGTCCACCTGAAAAACAGGCAAGCGGACCCGATCAGAACGAACGTGTGAAAGAGCCCAAAGGGGCCTAAAAGATCAGGAATTTTGATTTCAGCAGCTGATTTGTATTCCAAATTTTATGGAGGTTTGAGTGCGTTGGCAGCCCATTCATTTCAATAGGTTACCTTAAAGCAACGCATGTTAACACATGAGAGAATGTGTGTCAATGCAAGAATGGAAATCTGCCCTGAAAGTGATAAAAGATTTATACAGTCATTTTGAGTCACCAGCACAGGAATAGAGAATAAATCATCTAATGGGGATACTTATCCTGGTGACACCTAAGGGAGGATTTATCTTGTTTTGGAGAGATCTCCTCTAACTTCCTGTTTAAAGAAAGATGAAATCCCCCCATTGGGATACAGACAAAAAAAACAATTGACAAGAGTTCTAACTAATTCTATGCTATTAAAAAAAAAAGTGATGGATTTACAGTATATATACTTTAATAGGAATATTAGACTTATGGACGTGTCAGATCCTGCTAACCGTCATCCTCCGCCAATATGTCCCCGATCGGTGCAAAGCCACCAGCTGATTCAGACTTTATTCATCATGTGGCCCTAACACTTCCCATCCTGGAGTGTCTCTTGAATTATACAGTATATGGAGTTGTAGTATTTTAACCACTTCAATACCGGGCACTTATACCCCCTTCCTGTCCAGGCCAATTTTCAGTGCTATCACAGTTTGAATGACAATTGCGCAGTCATGCAACACTGTACTCATATGAAATTTTTTATAATTTTTTTTAGACAGAGCTTTCTTTTGGTGGTTTTTCATCACCACTTGGGAGGAGGTATTTTTTGCTAAGCAAATTAAAAAAGACAGAATTTTTTTTAAAAAAGACCCAACAGACCCTAAATTTCTGTTATAATATTCTGCAATGAGTAATTTTTCTCTTGCATTGTTGTTTGTTGATGAAGCTGCACTAATGGGTACTGATGAGGAGGCACTGATGTTGCTGCACTGATATGCAGCACAGATGGGCACTGATAGGTGGCGTTGATGGGCACTGATAGGTGGCATTGATGAGTGGCACCAGGGGCGGACTGACTATTTGAAAACTCGGGCACTGCTCGAGGGCCCGGAGTCAGTAGGGGGCCCCATGAGATGCACCTTTTTCATAGGCTTTTTTGAGTTTGGGCAAGGACACAGGGGTCCCATGATCCGCTATTGCCCGGGGGCCCCATGAGTTGTCAGTCTGCCCCTGGGTGGCACTGATGGGTACTAATGGGAGACACTGATGGGCACTGATATGCGGCACTGATAGGCACTGATGGATGCCTCTTTTGAGCACTGATAGGTTGCACTGATGGGCACTGATAGATGGCACTGATAGGCATCACTGATGGGCACTGATTGGCAGCACTGTTGGGCAGTGATCAGCAGCACTTATAGGCAATGAATGGCTCTGTCGGGGCTGCTCTGATAATCAGGGAACTGATGTTCAGTGCTCTGATTATCAGTGTAGATGTCCCCTGTTACACTTGCTGGTCACCGGCTCTTCACACTATAACCAGCAAGTGTGTTTACACTGTGATCAGCTGTGATTGGATACAGCTGATCACATGGTAAAGGGCCGCTGTGATTGGCCCTTTAACATGATATGTTATCAGCTGTGTCCGAAGGACACAGAGATCACAGAGCACAATGGGTGCACACCACACCGGGTGCGTTATGAGCATGGTACTGGGAGGACATACATGGACACACTCCCAGAACTGAATGACCGCACTGTAGCTGTCTTTTGGTTATAGTGCAGTCAAGAAGCAGTCAAGGAAGATCTCAGCTTTACAGATTTGACCGAAATGCGTGAATGTCAGCACCCCTATTGGTCATTGAGCCTTTCTTTCACACCCTTCAAAGAATCCACGGCAAGGGGGCTTGGATTTGTGAGTGTACCTTCCTGGAGGCAGGGGGCTATCAGGAGACAATGGGGGGTTGATTTACCCAAGGCAAGAAAAAAGTTCACTTTGAAAGGGAAGTTGCCCTTTGCAAAGGAATTTTCCCCAGAGCTAAGTGAGTGAGGTGAAGCTCTGCTGGGTTCCATCATCCAATCATGTGCAAGCAAAAATGCTGTTTTTTTTCCTTGCACATGATTGGGTATCAGGGGTGGACTGACCATTTGGAAACTCGGGCACTGCCTGAGGGCCTGGGGTCAGTAGGGGGCCCCATGAGATGCCCCTGGTACCTTTTTCATAGGCTTTTTTGAGTTTGGGCAAGGACAGGGGCCCCATGATCCCCTATTGCCCGGGGGCCCCATGAGTTGTCAGTCCGCCCCTGTTGGGTATTCTTTGCAAACTGAAACTTAACCATATTTACTAAGCTCTGGGGAAAATTCTCTTGGTAAGTCAACCTCCAATGTCTATTCCTGGATGGGCAGGTGACACTGTCCCTTTAAACTCAAAAAACTATTCACAGTGAGACACAATAGCCTAGAGCAGTGATGGCGAACCTATGGCACGCAGAGCCATCTCAGTGGGCACGCCAGGAAGAAGAGGAAGATGAGCGCACACGGACCGGCCATCCAGATCTCGTCCACACTGGACCCCCATCAAGCTACATTTCCCACATGTCTCTGGGGCCAGGGTGGGTGTGGACGAGAGGAAACGGCTCCAATGCGGCTCTGGCACCAGGGGTGATGTAGCCGGGGATGGGCGTGGAAGAGAGGAAGAGGCTCCCACACTGCTCCGGGGCCAGGGGCAACGTGTTCAGCGTGGATGGGAATGAGCTGCTGGGTTGGAAGCCACACCGACGCTGCCAGAGGTGAGATTAACTGCTTGCAGTGTCATCCATCAGTGCCCAGCAGTGTCGCCTGTCAGTGCCCAGCAGTGTTGCCCATCAGTGCCACCCATCAATGATGCCCTGCAGTGCCATCCGTCAGTGCTGCCCCGCAGTGCCGCCTGTCAGTGCTGCCCAGCTGTGCCACCTGTCAGTGCTGCCCAGCAGTGCCACCCGTCAGTGCTGCCCAGCAGTGCCACCCATCAATGATGCCCAGCAGTGCCATCCAGTGCCCAGCAGTGTCGCCCTGCAGTGCCACCTGTCAGTGCTGCCCAGCAGTGCCACCTGTCAGTGCTGCCCAGCAGTGTCGCCCATCAGTGCTGCCCAGCAGTGTTGCCCATCAGTGCTGCCCATCAGTGCCACCCATCAATGATGCCCATCAGTGCCCAGCAGTGTCACCCATCAGTGCCCAGCAGTGTCGCCTGTCAGTGCTGTCCAGCAGTGTCACCTGTCAGTGCTGCCCAGCAGTGCCACCTGTCAGTGCTGCCCAGCAGTGCCACCTGTCAGTGCTGCCCAGCAGTGTCGCCCATCAGTGCCACCCATCAATGATGCCCAGCAGTGCCGCCGATCAGTGCCATCTGTCAGTGCCTCCAGGTAAGCAAGTGGTTAATTGCAGTGTTGGCACTTTGAAATAAAAAAGTTGGTTTGTGTTGCAGTTTTGGGCACTCTGGCTCAAAAAGGTTCGCCATCACTGTCCTAGAGGTTAGCACTTCTGCCTTGCAGCACTAGGGTCCCTGGTGAGAATTCTGGTCAGGATACTATCTGCATGGAGTTTGTATGTTCCTCTCACACACCAAAGACATGCTGGTAGGTTCATTGGCCCTAGTATATGTACATGTCTATATATGCATATGATATTGGGAACTTCGATTGTAAGCTCCTTGGGGGCAGGGACTGATATGAATGTATGGTATGTAAAGTGCTGTCAACTGTTGGTGCTATATGAACATGTGCAATAAGTACAAATTTAAAATAACACTAAACTGGGGAAAAACTGTAGTTTTGATATGTGTGTTTGTGAACAACATACTGTGTATGTATATATATATATATATATATACACATATAGGGCTTTTCTTCTCATAGAATAGGTGCAGTAACTCCACTCTTCTATGTCACCCCTTGTCTATGCCCCCCTTCCCACCTCTGAGCACCGTCCCTTGGTTCCACCCCTTCCCACCTCCGACTACCGCTTCTTTTAGAGAATATGGACTAAAAAAACCCCAGCAACAATAGACCCTCCCCCCAACAACAATGGATCCTCTGCAACAAAATACTACCCCAGCAGCCAGCATTAATATACTCTCCAATAACCAGCAACAATAGATCCCTCACTCAATAGCATATTAATTCCAGCAACAATTGACCCCTCCAGTAACAACAGACCTCTCCAACAAAAATAGACCACTATGCAAAAATAGATCCCCTTCAGTGACAATAAATCCCCCAGCAGCCAGCAACAATAGAACCTCCAGCACATCCCAGCACCCCTTGCCATTACATACATTCAGTGCTGGAACTACATTCCCCCACGTTCCCGCTGAACAAAAAGCCATATATATATATATATATATATATACAGTATCTCCCAGAAGTGAGTCCACCCCTCACATTTTTGTAAATATTTGAATGTATCTTTTCATGTGACAACACTAAAGAAATGACACTTTGCTACAATGTGACGTAGTCAGTGTACAGCTTGTATAACATGTAAATTTGCTGTCCCCTCAAAATAACTCAACACACAGCCATTAATGTCTAAACTGCTGGCAGCAAAAGTGAGTCCACCCCTAAGTGATAATATCCAAATTGGGCCCAATTAGCCATTTTCCTTCCCTGGTGTCATGTGACTTGTTAGTGTTACAAGGTCTCAGGTGTGAATGGGGAGCAGCTGTGTTAAATTTGGTGTTATCGCTCTCACTCTCTCATACTGGTCACTGGAAGTTCAACATGGCACCTCATGGCAAAGAACTCTCTGAGGATCTGAAAAAAAGAATTGTTGCTCTACATAAAGATGGCCTAGGCTATAAGAAGATTGCCAAGACCCTAAAACTGAGCTGCAGCACGGTGGCCAAGACCATGCAGGAGTTTAACAGGACAGGTTCCACTCAGAACAGGCCTTGCCATGGTCGACTAAAGAAGTTGAGTGCACGTGCTCAGCGTCATATCCAGAGGTTGTCTTTGGGAAATAGACGTATGAGTGCTGCCAGCATTGCTGCAGAGGCTGAAGGGGTGGGGGGTCAGCCTGTCAGTGCTTAGACCATACGCCGCACACTGCTTCAAATTGGTCTGCATAGCTGTCGTCCCAGAAGGAAGCCTCTTCTAAAGATGATGCACAAGAAAGCCCACAAACAGTTTGCTGAAGACAAACAGACTAAGGACTTGGATTACTGGAACCATGTCCTGTGGTCTAATGAGACCAAGATAAACTTATTTGGTTCAGATGGTGTCAAGCGTGTGTGGCGGAAACCAGGTGAGGAGTACAAAGACAAGTGTGTCTTTCCTACAGTCAAGCATGGTGGTGGGAGTGTCATGGTCTGGGGCTGCAAGAGTGCTGCCAGCACTGGGGAGCTATAGTTCATTGAGGGAACCATGAATGCCAACATGTACTGTGACATACTGAAGCAGAGCATGATCCCCTCCCTTCGGAGACTGGGCCACAGGGCAGTATTCCAACATGATAACGACTCCAAACACACCTCCAAGACCACCACTGCCCTGCTAAAGAAGCTGAGAGTAAAGGTGATGGACTGGCCAAGTATGTCTCCAGACCTAAACCCTATTGAGCATCTGTGGGGCATCCTCAAATGGAAGGTGGAGGAGCGCAAGGTCTCTAACATCCACCACCTCCGTGATGTCGTCATGGAGGAGTGGAAGAGGACTCCAGTGGCAACCTGTGAAGCTCTGGTGACCTCCATGCCCAAGAGGGTTAAGGCAGTGCTGAAAAATAATGGTGGCCACACAAAATATTGACACTTTGGGCCCAATTTGGACATTTTCACTTAGGGGTGGACTCACTTTTATTGTTGTTATTTTGAGGGGACAGCAAATTTACATGTTATACAAGTTGTGCACTGACTACGTCACATTGTAGCAAAGTGTCATTTCTTCAAAGTTGTCACATGAAAAGATAGAATAAAATATTTACAAAAATGTGTGGGGTGGACTCACTTCCGTGAGATACTGTATCTACTTCCAGTTCGTTCTCTAATTTTCCATCTAGCTATCATCCTGCAGATCAGATACAACTGAGAGTGATTCCTTCCACAGCACTCATGCCCTCCAGATTTGACTACTTAACAGTTTATTTCCCCCAAAAGATCGGGGCTCAGGGAGCTGCGGGCTCTTTATAGGAGGCCATTATTGTTATACGGCGGTGTGTTCATGGGACGCTAGGGCTCATATGCTTTATGGGAACATAAACCACTTTCTGAAATGTGTTTCTTATTTTCTCAGCCCGCTCCAAACAAACATAAAACCGATCGGAGAGCGTTCTACGTACCCCATCCTCCGCCGCACTAAATACCCTCGTATCCATTTCTGGACAATTAGCACCGGAGAGGAGGCGGCCAGAACGCAATTGATTTTTGTAATGATTTTGCTCGTGTCTTTTGTCTCGCTTTGCACGGAGATCTCCTGCAACACAACACAAGAAGGTCATAGGCAATGGAAATTCACGCTTATTTAACCTGGACCCGTCATTAAGGCTCGCATTTCACGTGGATCAATAAAGTATATGTCAGCATTACCAAATCATATTATTATTTGGAGTAAATAGGTATCTCATTTTTGACATAAATAAAAATCATTGTTCTGCAGTTCCCAGCCTAGGCAGCGCAGGTCACATGGGTTCTGCCTACCAATCATTTCACTTGCTTTTAATAAGCAGCAAAACAAGAGGGTCAATGGCCTTCCTTGTATGTACTGTATACTCGGCATTATTATAATCTATACACACAAATAACATTGTTAATACAGTAAAACACATCAATAGGAATGGCTGAGAAGCAGAACTGAAAGCAAGCAGGCAAATGCAAAGCTGAAATGCAAATGTGTGAATTGATTTGTCTGCCATAATATTAGCAATTTTGTTAAAGCTGAACTGCAGGCGCAAAAACTCTCATTTAGATATATTCCTCAGTAGCCACACAGAATATCACTCAACTTTGTGTGTACCAAATTCACAGATCCCATATGGAAGAAAAATATATTTGAAATATATTTTAAAATATTCTTCCCAAATATATTGTCATATATTTGCCCTCACTTTCCTTCTGTACTGAAAGTATTGTAATTATATTCATGAATGACTCTTTGTTCACCTATCTATTAACTGATATACACAAATAATTTTTTATCAAATTAATAAAATTGATGTTTTTTAACAAATCAATCTTTTTTATGTAAAAGGGAGGGAATCTTATGATGGCACCCCGCAGTAGAGTATTATAGAGAGTGTTGAGAGTAATATGGAGCAAGAGATTATACAATATCTTTGGGCTGTAGGATAACTGTCTTTAAATTGAGGTATGAACTCCAAGAAAATGGCCGCTAGACCACCACCCCTAGACATATAATTGGCCAGGGAGAGAGATAAATAGAAAGCCGGCCTATGATGGGCGTATATCCTGACGAAGTCACATGGTCCAATCGTGACGTAACGCGTAGATACGTTCGTGGGAGGAGTCGTAGCGGTGATGCGGCTGACGCGGTGACCACCACCCCTAGACATATAATTGGCCAGGGAGAGAGATAAATAGAAAGCCGGCCTATGATGGGCCTCTATCCTGACGAAGTCACATGGTCCAATCGTGACGTAACGCGTAGATACGTTCGTGGGAGGAGTCGTAGCGGTGATGCGGCTGACGCGGTGACGTCATATCCGACGTAGGCGCCATTTTTGTACACCTTATCAGAATCCATACATGCAGTACACCCATAGCGTGGTGAAAAAGCTGTTTTACACTTACAAAAGTGTGAGTAGGAATTTTTAAGTGTTTATAGCGTTTTTATGCAAATAAATGGTTTTACACTATGCTGGATTTCTTTGCCTTGCTGGGAACGTATTTGGAGAGGTTCCAATTTCATTACTAATGAGAGGGTCTCAACACTACTGCTGAGGAGGATCTGACGGTCTGTGGAGGAATAATAAGGCATCATTTGGCTCATTGGTCCTGAGGGGCCTGGGCAGGAAGGTGAGGGGGCACCCCTGTCACTGTGGATTGACACCCCGTTTGTTTGCACTTAGTGTGGAGCACATGCACAAAGAGTCATTCATGTGTCCGATATAGTGTGTGGACTTCACTGTATAGCATTTCTCACAGCACCGAGAGTGGACACAGAAAAACCCCATGATAGGGGCATCACAAATATTGCATGTTTTACATATATGTGTATAAGTATTTTACAAGTTATAGCGCTGCACTATTAATAGATATTTATATTACATTGTATTGTGTGCCTGGGTTGTGGCATTTTAAGTGCTAGCTGCTTAGTGATAGGGGATTTAATAGCGCAGGAGGCATACTATACATTGTAATTGTATTGTCTCCCTTATATTGTAAAGCACTGCGCAAACTGTTGGCGCTATATAAATCCCGTATATTAATAATAATAATATTTGAAATGCTACAATTTTGGCCATATTCAATATATTTCAAAATATATTTCAATGAATATATATATATATATATATATAGTATATATATATATATATATATATATATATACTGCATGTTGATGTGTTTTTTATATATTACAAAATATATGAAAAATATTTTTAGAAATATATTTTTTTTAAATATATTCTTCAGATTTTTTTTAACAAATAAAAAAGTCATTTTAATATATATTTTACATATATTTGTAAATGCATTCCAAAAATGTAGATTTGTATTTTTAAAGACACAGTATATTGGAAATGTATTTTTAAAAATATTTTTTCAGATATTTTGTAATAAAAATGCATTTCAACATGCAGTGTATATATATATATATATATATATATATATATATATATATATATATATATATATATATATGTATGTATATAATTATTTTCTATTTAAATATATTTTGAAATATATTGAATATGGCCAAAATAGTAGCATTTCAAATATATGTCAATATATTTGGGAAGACTATTTTTAACAATATGTTTCAAATACATGTTTTTCCATTTGGGATATTACCTAGTAAAAGTAGCAGTGATATCATCACTGTGCTGTATATAACCTGTGCAGAGACCAGAGCTGTGATCACTCATCAGGTTCTACCCGAGTGTTACTGTGGCTATTTTAGTGATTTTTACAGCACAGATATTCAGTATATCTGGAATAACATTTTACTTAAGTGTGTTGTTTTTAGAAGCTAGGCCTTCCTTATTCATATGCTAATTAATGTGTTGGACTGGTTTATGATATTAGGACAGAAGCTATGCTAAAGGAGTAGTGGAAGGGAAAAGGACTTGAACACAGCCATGTGTCGAGGACACAAAAGAAATAGGAGTTGTCTTGCAGGACTCTGAGAAGCAAGGAGCATTCAGAAATCCTGGATAAAAGGAAAAAGACTCCATCACAAGGTCCTTACAAGATGCAAAGCAAAACAACCCACTGCAAGCTACTTGTAGATATCTACAGGAGTGGGCGGAGACAAGACCATTCATTCTACAAAAGGAGAGAGAGCAGCAGTGAACGGCCTTTATTACAGGAAGCTCCCGCACTGGAAGAAATACACAAAGCACACCACAATTCAAAAATACACACGTCAAATGTATTTGGACAATATTCACTTGTTCTGGAGTTTGGCTTTAACTTCGGCAGAGAAAATCAGGTCTCCTGCTCTGCCAGACAGGGCTGCACTGTGTGACAGAGCTGTGTAAATCTCAGGACTGGATGGACAGAAATACAAATACTTGCCAGGTGAAACAGCCCATGAATATGCATGACAGCAGCGTATCTAGCTGCTAGCCTGGAGTTCTATTGTACTGCAATCACCCAATGGTTTAAATACAAGTTTATCTGTACTAGAGAAGAACAAGAAGGGAAGGCAGAATGTTCTCACAGATTGCACAAGGCCAATGTAAGATAAACAACCATTGTGATAAAACTCTAGTGTACGTTTACTGCATTTATCACTGAAAACGTACAGACGGAGTTATATTGTGCATGACGTGCTGAAAATTGTACAAAAATTCTCTCAGCCCCGAAAATTTTTTTTTTTCATTTCTAAGAAACAAAGTAATCCACAGAGCTGACAGCCTATAGAATGCATGCATTAAATGAAGGCCAGCCAGGATCATTGAAAGGACAATCTATTTGACTGTCTGGGTCCCCAAGGGATACCCTAACCTTTACTGGTATATAACCATCTTACTAATGTATCACTTAACGTCTGATTCTTAAGAGGGCCGCCTGGGAGCCAGACAGCACGGGAAAATAACCTGACAGATTTTTTTTTTTTTACCACACTTAAAGCCAGCTGTGATCCAATATTGTTTAGAACTGTGACCTTATATAACCACTTGCCCTCCAGAGGATTTACCCCCCTTCCTGACCAGGTCATTTTTTTTGCGATACGGCGCTGCGTTATTTTAACTAACAATTGCGCGGTCATGCAATGCTGCACCCAAATGAAATTTTTTTTCCACAAATAGAGTTTGTTTTGGTGGTATTTGATCGCCTGTGCGTTTTTAATTTTTTGTGTTATAAAAAAAAAAGACTGACAATTTTGAAAAAAAAAAAATATTTTTGACGTTTTGCTATAATTAGGCCAAAATGTATTCTGCTCCATGTCTTGCTAAAAAAAAATCCCAATACATGTAAATTAATTGGTTTATATGAAAGTTTTAGTGTCTACAAATGGCGGTATATATACTGGAATTTTTTTTTTTATTCTAGTAATGGCGGCAATCAGCGACTTATAGCGGGACTGCGGAGGACATTCTGGCACTGGGGGCGGGGAACTGACTTGGTGTGACTGACATCCCCAGTGACACCAATACAGTGATCAGTGCTAAAAAAAAAAGCACTGACACTGTACTAATGGCACTGGGCAGGAAGGGGTTAACATGAGGGGCGATCAAAGGGTTAACTGTGTGCAGAGAGTGTTTTACTAGGGGCTGTGTCTTTGTGCTTCACTGTAAGTACACTGCTTTGGATGGCTGTGCTGTGCACAGCCATCCAAAGCAGCGTGCCCAAGCTGACAGGGAGGAGGACTGTTAGTAAACAAAACAGTCCTCCTTCCCGTTGGAGATGCACGGTAATCACCGGGCGCCAGTGGGTAATCACCGCCTGGAACCCGGTGATTGACAACAGCGCCCCCTACCTGAAAATGCAAAATCACATATATATATATATATATATATATATGTGTGTGTGTGATTTTGTGCACCCCTGCCGCCCTGTAGCAGTATAGCAGGAATATGGTTAATAATAATAATAATATTAATATTTTGTTTCTTTTTTAGGGGTTAGGGGGTTAAGGATCGTCATAAATTTAGGCCAAAATGTAT
Source organism: Staurois parvus (assembly GCF_062004578.1). Classification (NCBI taxonomy): domain Eukaryota; kingdom Metazoa; phylum Chordata; class Amphibia; order Anura; family Ranidae; genus Staurois; species Staurois parvus. Next base: position 3,213,877 of record NW_028318374.1, read on the forward strand.
TCTGCTCCATGTCTTTGCTAAAAAAAAATCCCAATACGTGTAAATTAATTGGTTTATGTGAAAGATTTAGCATCTACAAAAGGCGGTATAGATACTGGATTTTTTTTCTTTATACTAGTAATGGCGGCAATCAGCGACTTATAGCGGGACTGCGGCAGGCATTCTGACACTGGGGGTGGGGGAAACTAAATAACAGTCACTGACATCCCCAGTGACACTAAACAGTGGCGTCCCAAAGCAGGTGCGGGGGGGTGTGGTACGCACCGGGTGACACCGACCACACGGGGTGACCCCGAACCCGCTCCACAAAAAGGTAAGTTGTAAAGAAAGCCAGCAATGGATCCGATCCATCCTGCGGGGATCGTCAGCTTTCTTTACAGCTTACCTTTTCTTGGAGCGGGTCCAGTGTCACCCTGTATAGGTTGCATGCTTATGATCCTGCGGGGATCGTCAGCATGCAACCTATACGGAGTGACACCGGTGTAGTGGCAAGATGTGTCTCCCATGTAGATGTCCCCCCTGAAGCAACTGCGCATGTCCCAGTTTCAGGCACGATCAATCGATGATAGAACTACTGCTATCATCGATTAATCGTGCCTGAAACCGGGACCGCTCTCTGCACCATTTTTTTCTGACAGCTCAGACATGCTTTATAAATTCTGGATTTGACAACTGCAGATTAACAGGTACAATTTATGTAGGGGGATTTGTTTCATCTCTGTGTATCAGGCCAGTCACATCACTGGGTATACATAAGGGATTACAACCACTCTAAAATTGTGTGCACCTGTGAAAGGGCAACAAATTTGAGTACCCTACATTTTCCATTGGTGACAATTTAAAAGCCCCTATAGGCCGTCAGTTCAGAGTTAACTATGAATAATCAGCCTAGAATTATTGCTCTCACTGCGACATTTGTGGCAATATGTAAAATTGGTAGCAGAATCAAAGTTTTCATACGTAGGCGCCCCCAACGTGTGAGTTAACATTCGTATGTGGGTGTATGTGGGTGTATGTGGGGGTGAGGGTGGGCTCAAAATTTTTGATGGGGACTTTAAGAGCTTAAATGAAACTTTATTTTTTTTATACTTTTTTTCACAAATTTTTATTTTTTAATCACATAAGTGACAAAGAGTCAGACCCAGAGACATTTTGCACTTCCAGGTTCTTAATAGGTAGAGGGGGTCAGCAGATGGTCATTCTCTGGTCTCCTTCCACTCCAGCCAGCAGCATCTACCATGCCAGTCCCAGGTCCGTCAATGGGAGCGTAAGCCCTGATGCACTTTTGAGATATCGACATTATTATTATCATCATTTTTATTTTAACCAATGACTTTTCTGAGTATAAGATCTCATTTTTTAAATAAAGTTTTATTGGGGTTTTATTGAAAATTTGCTGGTGCTTTTTTTCTTCTACAAGGATTTCCCAGTCTGCAGAAAGCTGCAAGGCCATGGATGTTAGCCATATATTTGTTCTGCTTTCTTCTAGAAACACTTGAATGAACATTAGATGGAATTCTTCTATCAACAGGACTGTGTCAACACTCAATTGCTGACAGATTTGCATTCATTTGAATCCAGACACCTATGTTTCCGCTAATAGTTTAACCCAATATTCATTTTTATTACCATTATTGCATGATAAAGGTTATACAAGGTAAGAAAGATCTACTGATTGTAGCAAAGTTGTGATATGTAAGAAAAGTTACTCATACACAAATTAATTTATAAGGTGAAATGGAAGAGGCATGGCATTACCTTGCTGGGAGCAAGTAACATATTCAGTTGCAGATCCGGGCTTAGTGCTTTGAATCCGCCATGCAGAGTCCAGTCCTCGATAATTTCTTCATCGGAGATTACAAAGTGATCTAAGGCTTTTAGTGACCATATACTGTTGACCACGATATGGCGGTAGTTTTTCTGCAAGCTCAGTGGTGTGTCATAGAGGGTGAGACCTAAGAGTGCAGGACAAGTGGATAAGAATTCTACATTTCTCACATTTCCAATGCGATTGTTGTGCAGGTAAAGCAGTTTCAGGTCCTTCAGATGTCTCCAGAATTCCATCCCAGGAAGATTCTGTATCTAAAATGTGCAAAAATGTCATAGATAGATAGATAGATAGATAGATAGATAGATAGATAGATTAGATAATATATTGCAGTGTATTCTGTCTTGGAGATGCCTATATAGCTGTATTTCCAATGGAAGTATGACCTGCATGCATGGCTGGACTCCTATCCCCTGGGGCATGTAGGCATTCAATCTTTGGCACCCAAACAACACCCCTCTGCTAAGACTTTTACATGAACATTTTCATGTTTCATTGCTTCTAAAGCCCATTTTAATTATCAGCAAAAAAAAGGATTTCAATGGAGGCTTCATAAAAACAACCAGTTGAAACATTCCTCCCTGAGGCTGTAGGCTTCAGAGGACCACTGCTCTGTGTATGAAAGCAGCTATTTCTTGGCAGTGGTCTGACCACCACCCCCCAAGGAGTGAAAGCTAGACCTGAGCAATCAGCATTGAGCATGATAGCCAAGCACAAGACCTGTCTCCATCATGGGAGATAGAGAAATGAATCACATACTCCCTAAAATATATAATGTATTTCCTTCACTACCATATAGCGCTCCTTAGTGGTGGGTGATAACCCAGTTCCTGTGCTAGGGGTCTACAGGAGTATCTTGCAGCCAGAGGGGTTAGAAACCTTTTCCCTGAGCTCTGGCTCTCTTTCCATGGTCAGAAAGCCTTTGGCAAGTGGACAAAACAAATACTTTAAAACAGAGTTATTGGAGTCGCAATCCTTTGGTTCTAGACCAGTTCCATCAGAGGCCTAGCCATCCACCAGGCCTAAATGCAAGAGGGTCACAAGGTTTTCTGGTGCAAGGTCCAGACAGGTTAACTGCCACCACTGGCTGGATCTCCGTCTCCTGGCCACTCCTGCTTAAGCCACTGTCCACTTACTTTTTGTTCCCCAGGTAAATGTTACCAGAATGACAAGGTTCGGTCTGCCTCTTGCTGGAACTTTACTTTTACTTGTGTAACTGGCAATATAACAGTCCCAATGTTGTGGCATTTCATAGTTTAATGCAATCTAACAGTTCAGTACTTTGTGGTTCCATCAAACATGGTTGTTTCTGTGCAGTGCTATGCCCACTCTAGGGGCTCTCCACTATGCAGAACATGCATTACCCGGAAGGCAAGCCCATTGCAGGTGATGTAAATTTCTAGAAGAACTGGGCCCCAGGGCTCCCACAGGGGATACAATCCCCACAGCAATTCTAATCAACTACTCCCCACTGTTCTGCTCCACACTCCAACTCCCTAAATGTCACCTGTTAATTTTACCATGGATACTTGTGGACTTCATAATGCACTATGCATCACTAGTATTACCAGCCCAACTGTATTTAGGACCAGATAGGTTCATTGGTAATGCTTGCGGTTGAACCCTGGTTCCAGCTCCAGCTCAAATGCTAGATTTTGATCTCTGCCCAAGATGGCACCAAGCCACCATTCCAATACTGGCATCTCATTTGCCAACTACAGCTTATACATTGGACTGTTGATTGGCAAGGGCAGAGCTTAGTGCCGGCAGGGGAAGGGGGTCTAGCTGTCAACTCAGAGGCTGCCACCCTGTGTTCAGGCTGCCTCTGGAATCCTGGGACTCTAAGTTGGCACGACTTTGTTCTGAAGATTACTATGGATACTTGCGGACCTTGTAATGCAATATGTATCACTGGTATTTCCAACTCCACCATATTTAGGACCTGACAGGTTCTCTGGAAATGCTTGCAGGTGAACCCTGGTTACAGGTTCAGCAAATGCGCTAGAGTTTGATCTCTGCCTTGGTTGGCACCAAGCCATCATTCCAAAACTGGCACCTCATTTGCCAACTGCAGCTTATGCATTAGACTGTTGATTGGCAAGGGCAAAACTTAGTGCCGGCAGGTGAAGGGGGTCTAACTGCCAACTCAGAGGCTGCAGCCCTGTATTCAGGCTGCTTCTGGAATCCTGGGGCTCTAAGTTAGCATGACTTTGTTCTGAAGATTACCATGGATACTTTCAGACTTTGTAATGCAATATGCATCACTGGTATTGCCAGCTTCACCATATTTAGGACCTGACAGGTTCTCTGGAAATGCTTGCGGGTGAACCCCAGTTACAAGTTCGGCTCATGTGCTAGATATTGATCTCTGCCCAAGTTGGCACAAAGCCACCATTCCAATTTTTGCACCTCATTTGCCAACTGCAGCTTAAGCACTGGACTGTTCATTGGCAAGGGCAGAGCATGGCGTTGAGTGGTGGAGGGGGTCCTACTGCCAACTTAGAGGCATCATCCCTGTGTTCAGGCTGCCCCTGGAATCCTGGGGCTCTAAGTTGGCACAACTTTGTGCTGAAGTTTTCCGCCGGTAATCACAGATGTTGCAATGCGCTACGCTTCACAGGTACTGCTATCTCAGTCGTACTTAGGACCTGACAGGTTCACTGGAAAAGGAAGCAGAAAAAAAAATCCGGTCTTTCTCCAGAGAAAGAAAAGTACATTTAAATGACTTTATGTTAAGCATTCTTCATTCATGCAACAATGGACAACGCGGTCACCTGTTCGCGCTCATGGACCTGATTAAAAGTACTGTCAGCTGGGAGAAAGTTGAGAGGAGATAAATTATGCCGTTGCAATTAAATTGTTCCTATTGTACTTCCACGGGAAGCTTCTCTGCTTGGCTCACTAAAAATAAATGAGACGCTGGGAACTCTTTTCATCATCCTCCCTTTTAGTGTGTCTAATGCCCAAAAAAGTTAGAGAGTCGCCTTATGAGTTCTCCCGCTTCCTGCGAAAAAGGTTCTAATTAAAGGACGCCAATATTAAAATAATAAAAGTTTATACATAAGCCAGTTGCTTGACCCCATGAAAGAAAATTCCATTTTATTGGAAAAGCACTAAATTTCATCTTCTTTTGAGACTACACAACCTCACACCCCGCTGTCTGACTGCAGAGATTTTCTTTTTTTCTGTAACGCCTACACAGTGCTTGTGCACTGTGCATTATCTCTACAGTGCTTTGCTCTTTGGCTGTGTAAAGCCATATGAGACATACTTTTATAATAAAACAGTGTAGGATAGAACATTCATTGAAGTATATGTAATCTTAACAAATAACCTTTTGCCGCCCACGTAACGCATATGTGTGGCGGCAAAGAGGGTGGACTTTACCGCCTCCTTGGGTGGCCAAGATTTCTGTGTGTGCTGACGGAGCACTCCCAGCACAGTGACCAAGCTGTCAAGGAGAGCTCCTGGTCTCTAGTAATAATTGGGAGCCGGCGGGACCAGCTCCTGATCATGAGACCACTGTGACAGCCAATCACAGTGGTTACGTCATCAGGCAGTCCTTCTTGCCTCCCAGGCATATAAGACCAGTGAAAGGGACGCCAGGGCTGGGCAGGAAGAAGTTAAAGTACAATTGAAGGCAAAACTTTTTTTTTTTTTTTCATTTTTGATAGAGTAAAGGATTGCTATAACCTCAATTAGGTTTTCTTTTTTTGCTGTTCCATATGGGGATTTTCCCTTTCCTTGCTTTCTTTTGGTTCATAAAATACAGTTAGGTCCATAAATATTTGGACACAGGCACAATTTTCATACTTTTGGCTCTGTATGCCACCAGAATAAATTAAAATGAAACAATCCAAATGAATTGGAAGTGCAGACTTTCAGCTTTAATTCAAGGGGTTGAACATAAATATCAAGTACAAATTTTAGGAACTGCAACCATTTTTATACACAGTCCCTTCAATTTCAGGGGCGCAAATGTAATTGGACAAATGAATATAATCATAAATACAATGTTCATTTTTAATATTCTGTTGAGAATCCTTTACTGACAATGACTGCCTGCAGTCTGGAACCCATGGACATTACCAAGACTGTGTTTCCTCCCTTCTGATGCTTTGCCAGGCTCTAACTGCAGCTATCTTCAGTTGTTCTTTGTTTGTGGGTCTTTCTGCCTTTAGTTTTGCCTTCAGCAAGTGAAATGCATGCTCAGTTGGGCTGAGATCAGGTAATTGACTTGGCCATTGCAGAATATTCCACTTCTTTTCTTTCAAAAGCTCCTGGGTTGGTTTTGCAGTGTGTTTTGGATCATTGTCCATCTGTACTGTGAAGCGTCGTCCAATCAACTTTGCTGCATTTGCCTTAATCTGGACTGACAGTATACCTCTAAACACTGCAGAATTCATCCGGCTGCTTCTGTCTTCTGTCACATCATCAATAAACACCAATGACCAAGTGCCACTGGAAGCCATGCATGCCCATGCCATCACACTGCCTCCACCATGTTTTACAGATGACGTTGTGTGCTTTGGATCATGAGCTGTTCCAAGCCTTCTCCAAACATTTTTCTTCCCGTCATTCTGGCACAGATTAATCTTAGTTTCCTCCATACAAAGAATGCTTTTCCAGAACTTGTCTGGCTTTTTTAGATGTTTTTTGGCAAAGTCTAATCTGGCTTTTCCATTCTTCAGGCTTATGAATGGTTTGTACCTTGAGGTGAACCCTCTGTATTTGCTCTCATGAAGTCTTCTCTTGATTGAAGACTTTGACAATGATACACCCACCTCCTGGAGAGTGTCCTTCACTTGTCTGGATGTTGTGAATGGGTTTTGCTTTACCATAGAGAGGATCCTGCGATCATCCACCACTGTTGTCTTCCGTGGACATAGTAGCCCACACCTGGCCATGAAACAGCTTTTGATTCAATTGTCCAATTACTTTTGGTCCCTTGAAAAAGGGGGATGACTATTGTTAAGAGCTGTAATTCCTAAACCCTTCCTTCAATTTGGATGTACATACCCTTAAATTAAACCTGAGAGTGTGCACTTTCAGCCCACATCCATTATATAACTATTGCTTGAATATGTTTTGGTAAATACATGAGAAAAAAAAACTAAAATTGTGCCTGTGTCCAAATATATATGGACCTAACTGTATACCAGTGGGTCTGCATAGATGTGCAGCTTTATGGGATCCATCCTTTGCTTAACAATTGGGATGGTTTAGTTACATCTGTTTGATGAGTGCAATAAAAATGATTCTGCCAGAAATCCAGTGGGCAGATAACTTCCTGTGCAGACTGCTGTCATTTAGCATTGTTCCCAGCTATCTCTGGACTACAGAACCCCTCCTCTGTATGGTTTGAAAACAAGTGTTCTGTAGTCCTAATACAAATCTTGTGTTAGGATGACAGCTACTCCTTATGCTCCTCATGTCAGTCCAACCAAACCACATCATTATTTGGAATAAAAAAAGTAACTCTGGCAAAAAAAAAAAGAAAAACGATCAGCCAATCAGGGGCAATTGCGTTGCACAGTGCTGTCAGTTGCTAACATGCTTGCAGAGATGGAGAGCAGAGAGATGACCTCATCATGGTTCTGCTTTTCCTTCACTGTCACATTAGCATACTGAGGACAGGGAGGTGACACTACTGTATTCCCTTAACACAGCCAAATGGTAGGAAAACGAGGTGGGGTGAGGGGGCTGGTGGGGTACCATTGGTAATGGTATCCTACCAGCCAAGGGGCATTTTTAAGGTCCTAAAAACCAGGAGCACCTCTGGGCTTGTATGGTACCATAATGACCACTTTGGATCAACTCCAAGACTAATATCAATTTTTAACTGAAAAAAATGAATTGATGACAAAACTGTAATGTTAGATTATGATGACAAAATAAATATTAGTTGGATCAAAAGGTAGATAAATATACAATGTTCCAAAACTGTATAAAGCATAGAATATATCATCTCCAAATCTCGAAAGAAAGCCTGGGACACTCAGTAGAAGACACGGGGCACATGGCCTGGGTGTCAGGGTCTAGCAACGCCCTGGCTATACAGTGTTACAGAGGTCTATAAATCACAAAAGTGGCTCAACAAAAACAATCATTTTGGCGTCTAAAACAGTTCGCAAATATGGATTATATTCTTCCTCTTGGGCAAGAAGTGTCATTAAACCTACATGATAAAAATCTATCAATAAATGCTGTATTACATGTTGTTCAACAGTGACGGGAAAAGGTCATCTAGAGCCCAGGAAGAACATGCCAAACTCCCCCCCCCAAGAAGTATGAGCATTATGTGTCAGCAAAAATCCCCCCTCCGCCCCAAAAAATTAAGCGCTAATCTGCATTCTTATCCCCCTAAGAAAAAATATCCTGCCTCCCACTACAAATGCCCCCCCCCCCCCATTGAAATCCCCCTCCCAGCACAAATTGTTGCCCCACATTCCCCTTCCTACCCATTCACCTCTTCTAGCACGACCCCCCGCCCCAAATCCCCCTTCCTAGAACAAATCCTCTTCCCCAATCCTTCCTTCCAACAGAAATCCCTTTAAATCACACCCCCCAAATGATGCCTCCTAGAACAATTCTTACTCCCTTCCACCCCCCCCAACACAAATCCCCCCCCCCCAATCTCCTTAGAGCTCCCCCACCTCACAGTGCCCACCTCACTATGGGATTTGTTTTCTGTCTTCTGCAAAAAATCTGGTTGATCCTGCTATTCTCTATCTCCCCCTCCTGTCCATGTCCCCATTCCAATGGGATTTTTCAAAGCTGTGTTGGCAGTTAGTGCACATGCTCAGTTTTCAGTGAGTTTCTATGCTGAGGATTTCCTCCCTAGCACATCTGAGCAGCCCATGGGACTATAGAGTTACACATGTAGGTGTATACACAGTGGTAAGTGACAGCACGCTCCCTCCTTCCTCCTTCATGCCTACTAACCAGCTAGATACAATAGGGGCTGAATATTATATCTTGATTGATGGAGGCGTCACATTCCTGTTTTTCTAAGACAGTGGTTTCCAAACTGTAGCCCAGGGACACTATTTCACCCAGTGATATCAACCATTGGGGCATAATTCTCCCCATAGACACCAATGAAGGGGCACAATTTCTTCCAATGACATGAACGATGGGGCACTATTCCTCCCACTGACATCGTGACCTTTTCTACTCCCAATGGCCACAGTCCAGACCCCTAAACTCTGAAGGACAGTAAATTGGCCACTTGTTAAAAAGTTGGAGACCCCTATTCTAAGACACAGGCTGGAGGGGCAACCCATTGTTGCCAAAAAATAATAATGATTTGATTTCAAATATATATTTGTATGACGATTTAAAACAGTTTATTGATATTAATTATTTATTTTTACTCTGTATCCCAAAGGCTGTTTTTTTGTATGTTGAACATGTGACTAACAACAGAGGACTAGAAGCTCCTCCTCCCACTGTTTCCCTGCAGACAGGCTGGGAAAGAGCTTGGTCATGTGACAGTTGTATATTGATTAGGAAAAAAGGTACTTAGATTTTTTTTTATTAATATAATTTCAGAGCCATTGTCCACATACAGAAAGAGAAGGGGGGTAATGTCAATAAACAGTGTGTGTTTAGTATCACTTTAAAGTCTAGGTATTCACAAGATTATTAAAATGCATTCCCCCCTGTGCAGATAACACAGGGATGATATAAAACAGCATTATTTACTATTTTCTCTAATTACTCTAAATCTCTGAATGGGCTTGCCGACACTCCTCTCACCAAAAATATAATTTTGGAATGCAAAAGCACCCCTGGTCCTGCATTGTACTTTATGACATAGAAGTGCTCACCCACATTTTCATACTGAAGAGTAGAGGACAGGGGAAGACTGACCATTTGGAAACTCTGGCACTGCCCGAGGGCCCAGGGTCAGTAGGGGGCCCCATGAGATGCCCCTAGTACCTTTTTCATAGGCTTTTTTGAGTTTGGGCAAGGACACAGGGGCCCCATGATCCCCTACTGCCCGGGGGCCCCATGAGTTGTCAGTCCGCCCCTGGTAGGGGATGGCTGGCTGTTGTGGGACCCTGGATTAAGGTAAATATTACTCTGTTATCTAATCCGTTAGAAATTAAAGTGGATCTTTACCTCATTTTAAAAAAAAAAAAATTGGTAGAAGATAAAGTTCTCTAGAGGGACTTTGCATGTCTCTTCTGCTAAGAAACCCATTTTCCCTTCTCTTAGCAATTTTTAATGGTGAGTACACCGCACGACACCCTGGCTCACAGATGCCGGGAATGCAATGTAACTACCACGCACAGTATAAAACTGTTCCTAATTGCATCATCCATTGGTACTGACGTCCTTTCTGCCACATCTTCCACTCATCAGAAAGCTGCCCTTTGCTGCTCCCTCTGTTGGCGCCACCATCTTCTGTGTCATATTTTCTGGGACCCACAGGGGGCCCTACAGCTGAGCTTGCTCTTCCCTTCGGCCTTGTAAAAAATTAAAAGTGCCTATACTTTTTAAAATCCAGTAATACACTGGGGGGATTTACTAAAACTGGAGCACTCACAATCCGGTGCAGCTGTGCATGGGAGCCAATCAGCTTCTAACTTCAGCTTGTTCAGTTAAGCATTGACAATAAAACCTGGATGCTGATTTCTGGTTTCTATGCAGAGCTGCACCAGATTTTGCACCCTCCAGTTTTAGTAAATCTCCCCCACTAGCAGAAACAAACAAAACAGGGTGCACTCTCCTCGTGCATTAACCTTCATCCATTGCTCTGAGGAAGGAAGTTCGACTCCCGAAACGCGTTAGCACTTTATCCGAGGACGCATGTTGTCCACGATTGGCATCTTTCACTTTTTGTCTCTGTTTTTATGACCTTTATGGCTTGTGAGTATGTTTTTGCATCTTTTTAATACATTTACGGTTTTTGTGTTAATGCACGAGGAGAGTGCGCCTTGTTTTGTTTTATTCTGCTAGTATCAAGATTCCCCAATCTATCAAGGGTGGCACCTCAGCCAGTGCACTATTCCATTTTGATTGCAGCAAGAGATTTCAGCGCCAGTTTCTGGTTACTGTTGAAATCTCCCCCACTGTCTCACCTTGCTCTGCACAGCCTCAGTTGACCTATATTCTCAGCACTGTGTCAATAACCAGTGAGCCCGATCTGCTGCCAGCCTAAAGATTTACTGCTACTGAGGGGGGAGGAAACAACAGCAATGATACAGACTGTGCTGACGAATGACAGATTAGAGAGAAATTTCAAGAAAAGCAGGAGAGGTGACAAGACAAACTCTGCTGCCAGGGAAACAAGGAATAGTTACATCTACAAGGATAGAGTCTTATCTTTTCTCCATGATATTTTCTCCTTTCCTGCTTGGCAGTGGCTTGTGAACTTCGGCTCTATAAAGCTTCTGTCAGCCATCCTGTATAGCTGAGCCAAGTAATACAATCAAGGCTGGAAATGCACACATTTTAATTACAGAAAGTGACCTATAGGGGTTGATTTACTAAAACTGGAGTTTGCAAAATCTGGTGCAGCTGTGCATGGTAGCCAATCAGCTTCTAACTTCAGGCTGTTCAATTAAGCTTTCATTAAAAAAAAAACTGGAAGCTGATTGGTTTCCGTGCAGAACTGCACCAGATTTTGCACTCTCCAGTTTTAGTAAATCAACCCGATAATTTTTTAGACCAAGGAGAGGGGGAGAGTTTCCCTCATGGAAGTGACTGCGGAATGTGGAATGTACATTCTTTCGTTAAAGAACATTAATTATTATCAAACTGTTATAGATAAAGTTGTTGTTTATCAGCTGGGGTAGGGGAACATTTAAATCATTTTGTGAATGGCCAGAATTCAGCTTTGGATATGTATATTTAAGTACCTGATTTCCATGTAAGTCCAACTTAACAAGGTGTACACATGGCTGAAGAGCTCTGATGTCTGTGATGTAGTTATCAGCCAAGGTGCAGAACTTCAGAGATGTACAATACTGCAGAAGGTTCACCTCCTTCAAGAGCAGCTTCACTAAGTGAACAACCACAAGTTCCTCCAGCTTTTCACCCTGATGGTTGTCGACAGACAGTCCATGTTCCAGTAGAATGCTTTCAGAGGCAGGTATTAGATAATCCTTTTCCATCTTTGATTGGTGCCCTAAAAACAAATATATCCAATATATTATTAATTTAAAAAGCAGACATATAAAACGCATGCCAAAAGCAGGCTTTTATTAACAAGCTTTTATTGTCACCCAAATTTTCAGTTGGGTATAAGGCTTGTTTCATATCTATGGGTGTTTGGGAATGCACTTATAGCACCCGTCTAGATAGCCAGGGGAAGCTATTTTTTTTTTTAGAGAGGAAGACCTGGGCATAATTCAGCCTGTGTGTAAGTCAGCCAGGTCAATTTAGGTTAGGGCTGAGGACTCTGCAGATCGGTTTCCTGAGACCTCTCCTTGCTCTAGAGACTTGAAGTTTTTAGAAGGCAGTGGGCAGGGGTTAGGAGGGGCTGATCTGCATGCTTAAGGGATCCTGACCAATTCCCAAGCAGGAGGCTTGGCATGGGGTCAGGACAGCCCTTAAGTATGACTGAGCCTGCTCAGCAGCAGGAGAGTTCGGGTGAAAGATGGAGCGAGAGGCTGGAGTGTAAGAGCCTTGGAGGGGGCCCAGTGGGAAGCGGGATACCTCCAGGCTGGACTAGGAAAGGAGGATCCTTCAACCTCAGCAGTCCCCTGAAAAAGGACCACCTGTGCAGCAGGGAATGAGCCAGCCCTACAGAAGGCTTGAAGGAAGCCACCAACCCAACCAACCCAACAGAAGAGGAAGAGTGAGTGCCCTTCTCCCCCAGGCCAGATTGTGGGAAAGGACATTCGGTTGGGAAACCTGACTAGCCCCCACCTGGGACTATTTGGTATATAAAGACAGATTCTGGGTCCCCTTGCCCAGGGATTCACCTAGTACAGTTAGATGATGAGAGGATTCATCTTGGGTCTGGGGTGGTACATCAGGAGAGGCAGGAGAGAGCGCCAAGAAAAAAGCCTTTTTGCTGTATACTACTTGTCCATAGTTCCTAAGGACAGTGGTGTATTTAGGTTTTGTGCTGCCCTAGGCAACACAAAAATTGCCCCCCCACCCCCCCCGCAGAAAGAGCCTGACATTGACCAAGAACACTCCTGTCCACCACCTGAACCTTCCACTACCACTGCCCCCTGTACACCAGCCACCATCCCCCATGGCGAGAGAGAGAAAGACACTCACCTTCACAGCTCCGGACATCCCCAAGAACAAGAGTCGGGCTGTGTATACACCGTCATGAAACCCACAGCATCTCTCGGAACCCACCAGGTCCCCATGCCGCGTGTGTCCCTTCTTCCATCTCTTCTTCCAAGGGGCTGTGCTGCCCCCCCTAAAAAATGCCGCCCTAGGCAAATGCCTTGTTTGCCTTGTGGTAAATACCTGCCTAAGGAGTTGTTCTCAATTACAGTCCCTTGGGCATCCCATACACCCCTATCCCCATCCAAGTTCAATACCCCTAATACAACTTAAAAACCAGCTCAATGGCTGCTTATTGTCTCCAGAATGCAAGTCTGTGAAAAATGTATGTTTCCTGGCTGTGCAGAACTATAGGACGACCCAAAACTTCAGCAACTTCTAAGGGTGCAGTGCTACACATGCAAAATCTTGTGCATTCCCGACTCGTACAGAACCACTTTGTGCCATTAATCCTTAAAGCAGTGCTAAACCCAAAAGCAAACATTTATTATATTGTGGCTCACCAATTCTTAAATGTGAGGGCTGCATTCGTTTTCTTTTTTAGGCTTTCTTTCCTTTATTTGGTGATCCAGCCAAGAAGTATGTTGTTTTTCAAAAGAACAAGCTCTCTTACAAATGTATCAGTTACAGGGATGAGGCAAACCATTACCACTGACAGGGGTGCTTACAATGATCAGCTTTTATTTATTTGTGTAAAACCTTTATCCCAAACTGAAAAAAACTGTTTCCGTAACTGCTTAGAAAATGTTAGATGGAGTGTGGGTTCAATTTGTTAGTGTATTTAAATCTGCTAGTCCATCTAACACTCCCCTCCCGCCAAACTGACAATGCTGCTGTCCAAAGGTGCCGCCTGTGCGCCTTCATCCAGAGTGGGGGCACTCTAATACAGGAGATGCCTTACTGACCAGATCACCAGGGGGAAAAAGTTTAAAAAAGAAATGTAGCCACCATAGCTAATGATTGATAAGCTACAGTATATTACATTTTAGTTTTGGCTTTACTATTGCTCTAAAGCGGTATTAAACCCAAAAGCAAACATTTATTACATTGCAGCTTACCAATTCTCAGATGTGATGGCTGCATTAGTTTTCTTTTTTCAGCTTTCTTTCCTTTATTTTCACCTGGGGATCCAGCCAGGAAGCCTGTTATTTTTCAAAAGAACAAGCTCTCTTGAAGATGTATCAGTTACAGGGATGAGACAAACCATTTACCACTGACAAGGATGCTTACAATGATCAGCTTTTATTTATTCATGTAAAACCTTTATCCCAAAATGACAAAAACTGTTGCTGTATCTGCTTAGAGAGTGTTAGATGGAGTTCAGCTTCAATTTGTTAGTGTATTGAAATCTGCTAGTCCATCTAACACTCCCTTCCCGCCACACTGACAATGCTGCTGTCCAAAAGGTGCCCCCTGTGCTCCTTCATCCTGACTGGGGGCACTCTAATACAGGAGGTGCCTTACTGACCAGATCACCAGTGGTATTAAAGTGGTATTAAACCCAAAAGCAAACATTTATTACATTGCAGCTTACCAATTCTCAGATGTGATGGCTGCATTAGTTTTCTTTTTTAGGCTTTCTTTCCTTTATTTTCACCTGGGGATCCAGCCAGGAAGCCTGTTATTTTTCAAAAGAACAAGCTCTCTTGATGATGTATCAGTTACAGGGATGAGACAAACCATTTACCACTGACAGGGATGCTTACAATGATCAGCTTTTATTTATTCATGTAAAACCTTTATCCCAAAATGAAAAAAACTGTTGCTGTATCTGCTTAGAAAGTGTTAGATGGAGTTTAGCTTCAATTTGTTAGTGTATTGAAATCTGCTTGTCCCGCCACACTGACAATGCTGCTGTCCAAAGTTGCCCCCTGTGCTCTTTCATCCAGAGTGGGGGCACTCTATTACAGAAAGTGTGTTACTGGAAACATCACCAGGTAAACACAGAGGGGAAAACAAGTTTAAAAAAAGAAAACTAATGCATCCGCCACATCTAATGCCTGGTAAGCTGCAATATATTATATTTTTGGTTTGGATTTTATAACACTTTAATTTGGTGCAGTAGGATTTTACAAAAGGGGGACTTCTTACCCCACATTTCTCGCAGGTAATGCAGCCCATTGAAATGAATGGGCTTCCCCACCCCCGCACGCATAGATGTGAATCAGGGCTATAGAATGCAGACGTCACTCTTCAACGTTTTTATGCATTTTACTTGGAATACTTTTATGAATTACAATAACAGGAGTTAAGGAAATTTGTATTGTAAATGAACTCAGCGGTATTGCAATATGCGATCCTAGCGTTACAGATTAACAGAACTCTAAATTAAAATGAATTTCAGATAATGTATGAAAATGTAAATGTTAATTTATCCTTTATACAGTATATGATTAATACCAGCTTAAAAAGGGATTTAGAAAAGAACTATTCCACAGCTTAAAGCGGAACTCCAAGAATTATTTATTTAGCATTTTTATTTTTTTTGCATATTCACATTGATTCAGCTTGGCGTGATGTAAGTATCCATATCTAATATTCAGAGAGCTGCTGGGGATACTGAAAAACATTGTAGAAGTCAGAACAACATAGAAAGAACATTCAAGGGGGCATCTTCTCGGGGGGGGGGGGGGGGTCACTCACTCAGCACCTCCTTCAGTCATACAACGCATTGTATTTTTTTCAACGAATACAAGGCATTCTCTGATTGGATGAGGTGGAGAGCAGGGATGAATGATGTCACAATCTCCACCTCATCCAATCAGGAACTGTCTTGTATTCACTGGGGGGAAAAAAATACAAGGTGTTCTCCAAATGGTGGCAGTGCTGCGCAGGTGCCTTCCAGTGGTCAGTGTGCAGAAGGGAAGCCACTGGAACTGCACCTTGAAGATCACAATTATCACTGTATGCAGTGACGACTACTACAATTATTATTATTATACAGGATTTATACTGCGCCAACAGTTTGCTCAGCACTTTACAATATAACGGGAGGCAATACAGTTCAATACAAGAGGGTTAGGAGGGCCCTGCTCCTTGGAGCTTACAATCTAAGAATGATTTACAGTATCCCCAATGGCCCTCCAGGTATCAGATATGGATGTTCTCTTTCAAATGCCACTTTATGCATTGGCATACCTCCTTAGACCATGTCTGTTTGGACAGTATGGTCACCTGCTGATTTGGCACCATCCACAGGCAGCTTAACTCTTCAATAAGACAAAGCAGCTAAATCCAATGCAATTTTACTTCAGCTAATTGCAATACAAGGGATGTTTCTTCAGTCTTTAGAAATATAGGTAAATTGGGTTGATTTATTAAAACTAGAGAGCGCAAAATCTGGTGTAGCTCTGCATGGTAGCCAATCATCTTCTAACTGCTTGTTCAATTAAGTTTTGATTAAAAAAAACTGGAAGCTGGTTGATTTCTATGCAGAGATGCACTAGATATTGCACCAGTTTTATTAAATCAACCCCAAAAACTTTCCTAAAACTGTCTCTGCGAATAACTAGCAATGACTTAATGAAAAAAACAAGGAGAATCTAGCTAGAGCTAAACTAACAAGCATTAAACAAGAGGAGAGAACAGAGGAAGAAACCAATAGCAAACAAACTGTAGTGACTCAAAACATCCAGTAGATGTCAGAGTACTACAGAACAGTCATAACCGGATGCAGTTCAATAAAAAAGAAAAATTACATGAAAGTGGAGCAGAACAATGGATATTTACATGGAGCCAAGCTGGACCAAAGCAAGTTTGGAAAAAAATATCATTTCTGAGGTTTCCCCTAAAAATGTAGCTAAATGTTTTTTAAAGTTTTGAATAAAGTGAGGAAGAGTTAGACCTTTTGTCAAGTTCTTATTGCCGTCTTTAAAGTTCCCCCCCATCTGTGCTGGAGAGATTCATCACAGAGATGAGGTGAGGGGCAATTCAAAAATATTAAGTTTTCTTCAAGAAAGAGGTGAAGGAGAATCCTCCAATGGCAACAGCTGTTCCTATGACATTGACAACTCACTAAGATTGGAACTGTGATCACTGCAGAGATTTCCTTTCATTTTATGTTGTGTCCCCAGCAGGGGCGGACTGACAACTCATGGGGCCCCCGGGCAATAGGGGATCATGAGGCCCCTGTGTCCTTACCCAAACTCAAGCCTATGAAAAAGGTACCAGGGGCATCCCATGGGGCCCCCTACTAACCCCAGGCCCTCGGGCAGTGCCCGAGTTTCCAAATGGTCAGTCCGCCCCTGATCCCCAGGACAGGAAGTGAAGGGAAATCTCCCCAGTGGGGCAAAGACAGCAAAAAATACTTGATAGATGTTTTGTATGTCATCATTGTGTTGAGTAGGAAGCCATCTATTGGATGTTCACTGCCAGGGGCAGACTGACAACTCCCTGTGTCCTTGCCCAAACTCAAAACTTGCCCAAACTCAAAAAATGAAAAAGGTATCAGGGACATCTCATGGGGCCCCCTACGGACCCCGGGCCCTCTGGCAGTGCTTGGGTTTCCAAATGGTCAGTCCGCCCATGTTCACTGCAACTGCACCTGTTTTTATTATTACTTTCAACAAGAATAGGGAGTGTCTTGTTAATAAAGATTCCCATCTACCACTGCAGCCATTTTAGCTTCCTGAAGAACACCAGTGAAGGTGTCCTCCATTCTCCCTTTAATACACATATGCATGTAAACTCATTTGTTGTGTTTGTTAACGTCAAGTATATATCCAGATTGCATTTAAATGTATTTAATGTGATTTGTGGGTAGCGTTTTGCAAGAAATGTTTTCCTTGCATGCATTGTGAGAGACATGTCTACAAGCATATGGTAACTTCAGTTTATGTGATTGTATTGCCGTTTTAGGCTACTTTTACAATGCTCTTTATGAAAAATGCATGTGTGCTTTTGCTGTAGTGAATTGTATTTTTTATGCTTTTTTTATGTGTTTGCGCTGCATTCAACCCCCCCCCCCCCCCCCCCCCCCGGAAAAAGCACTTCCCAGAGGTTCATTGTGTTTTTGATGCGTTTTGGTGTAGTTTAAAGGGATGCATTTTTCTTCCACTTTTTTTAACTGAATAAAAAAGGATTACAGAACACTTCACAGAAGTAAATTCAGTTTTGGAATGAAACACAACGCTGATTCTGTCAGTTTTGTTAGCTAGCTGTCAGCTAACCGTTAGTAGGACCGCACAATATGTGTCCTAGGCCTTCTCTTCTCTCTCTAAAACAAACACAAACGCTTTGGCTTTTCATCCACTTTAATGCCACCTGCTTTGGAAAAAAATCCTGTGCTGTATATTTCTATGTCATGTCCTATAAATAACAATGGGAGGCATTTATCAATGTGGTCACATGACAAGTCAAAGCTGTACAGAAGCCGAGAGACAGAATGACTCCAGGATTGCAGCTTGGTTCATCAATTCCTCCCTCTGCCGCTCTAAAGTAGAAATGTGACGATGTAAATCCTGACCCTGACCACTTCTGCATTGTACGCATGTTTTTTGTTAAAGACCGGACTCCTCTAAAAAGGTAATTCTGTCACTGGTTGTAAATATCAAAAAAAAAAAGAGAGGAAAGAGGAAACCAGCAAAAAGAATAGGAATGGAGAAGAAAAGAGCAAGAAATAGATAAAAAAAAAGAGACAAGAAGACATGAAAAAAGGAAAGGAGAGTCGAATGAGAGAAAATAATGAAAGATAATAACATTGGAAAAGAAAGAGAAAGTAAGGAATACATTGTAAGAGAAGGAAGGAAGGAAGGAAGAAGAAGGAAGGAAGCTATCAGGAAGAAGAACAGAGATGGGGAAGGAAAGAGAAAGTGAGACATGGGTGAGAGATAGACTGGGAGAAAAGACAGAAGGAAGCAGGGAAGGAAGGAAAAAGGAAGGGAGAGAGGAAGAATTGGAGATGATTAGGAAAGACAATAAAGATAGATGAGGAAAGAGGAATCAATTAATGCATTTGGAGAGATAAGAATATAGATGGGGAAGGAAACAGATAGACAGGTTTAAATGAGAGATAAAGAGAGATAGGGAGAAAAGAAGGGAGGAAGCAAGGAAGGAAGAAAAGAAGGAAGGAAAACATAAAGGGAGAAAAAGAATAGAAGATCAGGAAAAACAATAAAGATGGAATACATTGCAAAAGAGAGGGAAGAAAGGAAGGAAGGAAGGAAGGAAGGAAGGAAGGAAGGAAGGGAGGAAGAAAAAAGAAGGAAGCCATCAGGAAGGAGAACAGAGCAGGGGAAGGAAAGAGAGAGATAGGTGAGAGATAGACTAGGAGAAAAGACAGATGGAAGCAGGAAAGGAAGGAAAAAGGATGGGTGAAAGGAGCAATGGAAGAAGATCAGGAAAGACAATAAAGATGGATGAGGAAAGAAAAATGAATGAATGCATTTTGCGAGGTAAGAATATAAATGGGGAAGGAAAGAGAAAGAAAGGTTTAAATGAGAGGTAAAGAGAGATAGGGAGAAAAGAAGGGAGGAAGAACAGAAGGAAGGAAAAAATGAAGGGAGAAAAAGAAAAGGAGAAGATCAGGAAAAACAATAAGGATGGAATACATTGCAAATAAATAGGAAAGAGGGAAGGAAGGAAGGAAGGAAGGAAGGAAGGAAGGAAGGAAGGAAGGAAGGAAGGAAGGAAGGGAGAGAGGAAGAAGAAGAAGGAGGAAGGAAGCCATCAGGAAGAAGAACAGAGATGGGGAAGGAAAGAGAAACAAAGACATAGGTGAGAGATAGAACACAATGGAATACATTGTAAAAGACAGGAAAGAGATAAGGAAGGAAGGAAGGAAGAGAAAGAACAAGATAAGATGAGGAAGGTAGTAAAGATGGCCAATGAAAGAGGAAGAGAGGAATATACTGCAAGAGGAGGAAAACAGAATAAAGAAATTAGGGAAAAGGAGAGAGATAGGGAAGGAAAGAGAAAAAAAGGCAAAAATCAGAGATAGACAGAATGAAAAGAAAGTGAGGAAGGAATAAACGAAGGAAGGAAAAAAGAAGGGAGTGAAAGAATAGAAGACCAGGAAATAAAGATAGATTAGGAGGAAGAAGGAAGGGAAAGAGAAATTTCAAGATAAAATCAGAAAAGATAGTGCGATTGGCCTCGTCTACAGGGGTAATTCTGATGTTGATCATAAATATCCCAAAATTGGGAACTAGACAGGGAGAAAAAGAAGGATGGAAAAAATAAGGGAGATAAAGAATAGAAGACCAGGAAAGACAATAAACATAGATAAGGAGGATGAAAAGAATACAGTCATGGCCGAAATTGTTGGCACCCTTGATATTTCTCCAGGAAATCATGTATTTCTCACGAAACGTATTGCATTAACACATGTTTTGCTATACACATGTTTATTCCCTTTGTGTGTATTGGGACAAAACAAAAAAAGGGAGGAAAGAAAGCAAATTCGACATAATGTCACACAAACCTCCAAAAATGGGCTGGACAAAAGTATTGGCACCCTTTCACAACTGCGGATAAATAAGAATGTTACAAGCATGTGATGCTCCTGTAAACTCACCTGGGGCAAGTAACAGGTGTGGGCAATATAGAAATCACACCTGAAAGCAGATAAAAAGGAGAGACGTTCACTTAACCTTTGCATTGTGTGTCTGTCTGTGCCACACTAAGCATGGACAACAGAAAGAGGAGACGAGAACTGTCTGAGGACCTGAGAACCAAAATTGTGGCAAAATATCAACAATCTCAAGGTTACAAGTCCATCTCCAGAGAACTAGATTTGCCTTTGTCCACAGTGCGCAACATTATCAAGAAGTTTGCAACCCATGGCACTGTAGCTAATCTCCCTGGTCGTGGACGGATGAGGAAAATTGATGAAAGATTGCAACGCAGAATAGTCTGGATGGTGGATAAGCAGCCCCAAACATGTTCCAAAGACATTCAAGCTGTCCTGCAGGCTCAGGGAGCATCAGTGTCAGCGCGAACTATCCGTCGACATTTAAATGAAATGAAACGCTATGGCAGGAGACCCAGGAGGACCCCACTGCTGACACAGAGACATAAAAAAGCAAGACTACAGTTTGCCAAAATGTACTTGAGTAAGCCAAAAGCCTTCTGGGAAAACGTCTTGTGGACAGATGAGACCAAGATAGAGCTTTTCGGTAAAGCACATCATTCTACTGTTTACCGAAAACGGAATGAGGCCTACAAAGAACAAAACACAGTACCTACGGTAAAATATGGTGGAGGTTCAATGATGTTTTGGGGTTGTTTTGCTGCCTCTGGCACTGGGTGCCTTGACTGTGTGCAAGGCATCATGAAATCTGAGGATTACCAAAGGATTTTGGGTCGCACTGTAGGGCCCAGTGTCAGAAAGCTGGGTTTGCGTCCAAGATCCTGGGTCTTCCAGCAGGACAATGACCCCAAACATACGTCAAAAAGCACTCAGAAATGGATGGCAAAGAAGCGCTGGAGAGTTCTGAAGTGGCCAGCAATGAGCCCAGATCTAAATCCCATTGAACACCTGTGGAGAGATCTTAAAATTGCTGTTGGGAAAAGGTGTCCTTCCAATAAGAGAGACCTGGAGCTGTTTGCAAAGGAAGAGTGGTCCAAAATTCCGGGTGAGAGGTGTCAGAAGCTTATTGATGGTTATAGGAAGCGACTGATTTCAGTTATGTTTTCCAAAGGGTGTGCAACCAAATATTAAGTTAAGGGTGCCAATACTTTTGTCCAGCCCATTTTTGGGGTTTTGTGTGACATTATGTCATATTTGCTTTTCTGCCTCTGTTTTATATTTGTTCCAATACATACAAAGGGAATAAACATGTGTATAGCAAAACATGTGTTAATGCAATACCTTTTTTGTGTGAAATACTTGATTTTCAGGAAAAATATCAAGGGTGCCAACAATTTCGGCCATGACTGTACATTGAAAGAGATGAAAGATAAGATAATAAAGATAGACAAGGAAAGAGGAATGGATTATGAGGGGAAGAAGGAAGGATGAAATCAGGGAAGAGAATGGTTGAGAAAGAAAAGAAAGAAAGAAAAAGAAGGAAAGGAAAGGAAGAAAGAAAGAGAGAGAGAGAGAGAGAGAGAAAGAAAGAAAGAAAGAAAGAAAGAAAGAAAGAAAGAAAGAGAAAGAAAGAAAGAAAGAAAGAAAGAAAGAAAGAGAAAAAATTAATCATGGGAGAAAAGAGGAAGAGAATAGAGAATAAATTGACAAGGAGAGAGGGATAAATAGGAGGGGGTGCAGAGGGGAGGGTGAGGGACAACAAACAGGGAGAGGCAGGGGAAGCAGACAGGAGGGGGGAGATCAGGGAGTTGCTTTGCAGAAATTATTTTAGAATTTCCCAGTAAGAAGTAGAGATCTCCCTGCGCTGAGCCCCCATTATTTCACAGGAAAGCTGAGCGGATATATCTTCTCTCCCGGGGAGTGCTGGCTACAATTACCTGTGGCTCCCGGCTCCTGTACAGCCTGCTAGTCTCTCCCTGGGCTGTGCAGATCCATGATGTGTGTTACACTCCGCTGCTATGGAAACCGCCATCCTTAAAGTGACACAACCAGGCTGTCGGCGGCGCACACCCCACCCCGGCTCACCCTGCTCTACCAGTATGCAAATGGTTAATGAGAATGTTCACACTCCACAGATTATCAAATTGTAAAATCTTTTTTTTTTTTTAACAATGTCACCATCTGTTTTGATAGCAAGGCAAATGCTTAGATAACAATGGGATATATAACCACTGAGTCACAAATTATTTTTATTACACTCTAACAGTTTTGCTTCATTACGTGATGTGACAGGTTATTATTATTATTTGTTTTTTATTTACTTTGATATGCACTGATTTTTTTATTTTTTATGGTGAACATTGTTCTCTGAATTAAATTGTTGCCTCTATGTTTGATTTAAAATGGTTGTGTAGGTCAATGGTGGATGACTCTCTAGATAAAGGGGCCCTTCAAATGTGGCCCCTGACATCACCAAAGAACCACACATAATATTTGGTGCCTGTTTTGCTACTGAGGACTGGAATGCTATAGACACATTACAAGAGACGGTCAGAGACTGCAGACATGGTCCAGGCGTGGTTGGAGAGTGGGGACTAGAAATGAACTAGGGAGTCTGTCAAACTCATGTGGTACAATGACTTGGTCCTTGGACAGGAGTGCCGCTCCTTCCAGAAGACAAGGCGACGTCAGGCCATTTGTCTAAAGCATGGGCTCATCGGGGATTTGAATCCGGCCTCTCTTGTCAAGGGCCAGTTTATTGTGCTTCAGACTTGAGGGTGACCAGTGGATGTAGAAAATTACCCGGTGTCAGAGGGAGTAAACAATACCCCAGACATGGTGGTCAATGGTAGGAGGAATAGAGTCCCTTCTTTGGTGTCATTGGGAGAAATAGAACCCATCATTGGTTTCACTGAGAGGAATAGTGTTCCATTGATGGTGTCAGTGGGAGGAATAGTGTTCCATTGGTGGTGTCAGTGAGAGGAATAGTGCCTCATCATTGGTGTCACTGAGAGGAATAGTGTTCCATCGGTGGTGTCAGTGGGAGGAATAGTGCCTCATCATTGGTGTCACTGAGAGGAATAGTGCTCCATCGTAGGTATCAGTGAGAGGAATAGTGCCCTATCTTTGGTGTCACTGAGAGGAATAGTGCTCCATCGTAGGTGTTAGTGAGAGGAATAGTGCTCCATCACTGGTGTCACTGAGAGGAATAGTGCTCCATTGTAGGTATCAGTGAGAGGAATAGTGCCCTATCATTGGTGTCACTGAGAGGAATAGTGTTCCATCGGTGGTGTCAGTGGGAGCAATAGTGCCTCATCATTGGTGTCACTGTGAGGAATAGTGCCCCATCATTGGTGTCACTGGGAGCCGGTTTTTATTCCTTGCTTTGTAGGGAAAGAAAAACCAGCACATCCTCGCTGACGAGGCAGAGCTCTGTATTTTTTAAATACACAGAGCTCTGTCCTGTCAGCCTCTTCGCCGATCACCGGGTCCCAGCCGTCAATCATTGTCCAGGAGCAGCTGTTCAGTTTGCGCTGTGCCTAATCACAGGACAGTCGGGGCAGCAGGAGGCATGCGCATGCGCACCCCCTACCCGGAGGAGCTGGGTCACATACTAGGTACATGATCCAGTGCAGGAGAGCTGCCTTGGCACCGCACATCTAAATGATGTGGTCGCCAAGTGATTAAGGACTGCACTCAGTGTGGACTCTATATATATATATATATTCCTCAGCATTTCTTTGTCATTTATAATAAGTATTAATACTTTCTAGTGGTGCACCATTATTTTATTTTATGCATTAACGTTTCTCAGTGCATGAAAGGAGAGGAGGGGGCAGGTCCCTGTTGCACCATCTTGAATGCAGTTCATCCTGAAGAACTGAAACTATTAACCCCCGTCATGCTGGAAGTTCAGCACCAGGAAGAGGACTGGGCACCCTGCCAAGAAGATTTCTATACAGAGCAGCAGCTTGCACTACATGGGACATCCTTCATTAAGGGTGAGTGATGTAACTGCAGCTGTATGGGAAAAAAAATAAATGACTAAACTTCAGCTTTGCTACTTTAACCCCTTCCTGCCCAGCTCCAGTGTCCCTATAGATTGGTTTTTATGCCTGGGGTGCAGGAAGGACTGCATGATCACTGTGACTGACTGTCACTGTAGCCACATGATTGGGGAGCCAGCCCAGTTGGTTTATGATCATTACTAGAGACCGGGAATTTTTTATGACCGCTCGATCGCTGTGCTGGGAGCATGCAGTGGCTCTCAACACAGAAACCTCGGCCATCCATGGACATATGTGAAGCCCACCTTCTTTGCCGCAGCACATATATGTTATGTGGGTAGCAAAAGGTTAAAGAATAAGTGCGCTTACCCTGTTTGCCCCTTTAAGCTGATCTAGTTGATCCCATTCCCTTTCCCCACAGGGATGCATACTTATGTAGAGCCAACGGCCGTGGCCTCTGTGGATTGTTTACATCCAGCACTACAAGTCCCCAGTCTCCTGGCCGCACCTGCGCAATAGAGCCCCATAGATGTCTATAGGGCCCATCTCCCTGCCTCACCCATCTAGAGACAGATGTAGATGGGCCCTATAGGCTACTTTGGGGTCTACTGCGCAAGTGTGGCCAGGAGACAGAGGACATGTGGCTCAGGATGTAAACAATTTCCAGAGGCCACAGCCATTGATTTGAGGTATGCATCTCTGGAGGAAGGCGGGGGTAAGGAGTTAGGTATCGGGTAGGTCGGCTTAAAGTGGTTAACCTCTGAAATTAAAAATGAACAACGCATATTCCTCTATATTGTGCACTTACCTTTATCCAAAGCACTAAGTGTGATTTCTGTTTGCTGTCTCCTTCCTCTGCTATCTGCATAGCATTTCAGACAAGTTATCGACAGCCCCAGCTGCGCTTGTATTCCTGACTGAGTAGAGAGGACATGCTCATTCCCTCCACTCAGGTCTCAGATTACACTCAGCTCCCTGCCCAATGCTTTCAGTACGTGACCTCAGATCCCCACCCCCTGCCTACTGAAGCTCATAAAAGCTGTGTAAACTGTGCACTTTGAATGACTGTAGAGGAGAGAGGGCTGCAGATAAACAGGTACAACTTATGTAGGAGAATTTTTTTTTTTATCTCTGTATATCACCTGAGGGCCAGTCACTTCACTGGGGGTATGTGAGGTTTTACAACCACTTTAAATGGGCAAACAGGATAAGGTTACCTTTTCTTCAAGTACACTGATCCTTTAACATAAATGACGGTTGGAGCAATAATACACACAAATACCCCTTCCATTCCCAGGTGGTGCAGTACAAAGTGAAACAAGCATTTCCCCTGCCCCAATGCACATTGACCTATTCACCTGATTACATTGTTTCTGGCCCAGGCACAGGGAGCTCCTATGGTCCTGGTGCCCAGCTTGTGGCCCTTTGGAATATGATGTGTGACCCTCAGGACCTCAGCAGTCTGTGGTGGCAACATTGATTAGGGTAATAGCATGGATCTCTACTGACTTCATGGAAAGCAGCGCTTTTGCTACAATAGAGTTCAATAGAGAAGCTGCTGAAATGCATGATAGTGCGTCTTTGCCACGTTTTGCATTGTTATTCTGCCCAGCAACAAAAACAATTATAATTTTAAAAAAAAATAAAACTGGATAAACCACAAAACGTGGTAAAAACGTGTCAAAGATACATCAAAAACACGTGTAGAAAAATGCAAAATGAACTGCGAAAAACACTGCAAAACGTACAAAAAGCAAACTGCATAGGTGTGAACGGAGCCTTAGGTCTGCAGTTTCTGATAGTTCTCTCAAGCATTACATATGTTGAACTTTATGTGCGGCCCTTCGGTGATGTCAGGGGCCGCAGCTGAGGGCCCATATAGCTCGTGAGTAGACCACCACTGCACTATAGTAACATGAATCAGAATTTTAGGACAAAGCAGTGCCTAGGCCAGTGGTGGCGAAACTATGGCGTGCGTGCCGCAGCTGGCTCACAGAGCCCTCTCTGTCGGCACGCGAGCCAAGTCGCTCCAGCATCGCCCCAGCAGCCAGGCGTCGGAAAACAACACACATAGGGGCCATGCACATGCTCGGAAAGGAGGCACCAGGTGATGACGTCATGAGCCGCGACTCATTAGCCGCGACTCGTCCGAGCTTTTGCATGGCAGGTCAGTGCACTGCCAAGGAAATATATATTGGACTGGCTGTGAGTTTTAATACATTCGTTTTTATTAACACAAGATTTTAGCTTCTGCTGGTGGTCAGTGGAACTTTGCCCCCTTGTGCTGGTGGTCAGTGGAACTTTGCCCCCTTGTGCTGGTGGTCAGTGGAACTTTTCCCCTTGTACTGGTGGTCAGTGGTACTTTGCCCCCTTTTGCCTGTGGTCAGTGGAACTTTGCCCCTTTGTGCCGGTGGTCAGTGTAACATTGCCCCTTGTGCTGGTGGTCAGCGGAACTTTGCCCTCTGGTGCTGGTGGTCAGTGGAACTTTGCCCCCTTGTGCTTGTGGTCAGTGGAACTTTTCCCCCTTGTGCTGGTAGTCAGTGGAACTTTGCCCCTTGTGCTGGTGGTCAGTGGAACTTTTCCCCCTTGTGCTGGTAGTCAGTGGAACTTTGCCCCTTGTGCTGGTGGTCAGTGGAACTTTGCCCCTTGTGCTGGTGGTCAGTGGAACTTTGCCCCCTTGTGCTGGTGGTCAGTGGAACTTTTCCCCCTTGTGCTGGTGGTCAATAGAACTTTGCCCCTCTGTGCTGGTGGTCAATGGAACTATGCCTCTTGTGCTGGTGGTCAGTGGAACTTTGCCCCCTTGTGCTGGTGGTCAGTTGAACTTTGCCCCCTTGTGCTGGTGGTCAGTTGAACTTTGCCCCTCTGTGCCTGTGGTCAGAAAATTCAGGTTTAATTGCAGTGTTGGCACTCTGTGATAAATAAGTGGGTTTTGGGTTGCAGTTTGGGCACTTGGTCTTTAAAAGGTTCACCATCACTGGCCTAGGCAGTCAAGGCCTCCTACCATAACACACATATGTGAACAAAATTGGTCCCTTTGGTGGTTGTCAGTACAAGGAGTCACACTATTCATGCATAAAGTGTGTTTTTAGATATCTATTAAAGTGTTACTAAACCCACAACAGTAAAACCAGTCTGTATATGCAGTAAAGCATGCTTGTTATACTCACTGTGGAACCTAAGGAGTTAATCCTCTGCATTGTGTAAAAAGGCTGTTTGATCCTGTCTTCTCTGCCCCTCCTCTTGTTGAAATGACCACTTGATACAAATTGAATCCGTAGACACATGTACATGCTCAGTTTGGTGTGTATTGCTAGAGAGGTTTTTTTTTTCTTGGGAGAGTACATGTGATCAGCACAGGGCCAATCAGCACAGTCCAGAGGGTCAGGCCTTTCACATCCTCATAGAACAGAAAGAAAACTCCTCCTACAAGCTTTAACATGTGCTTAGCTGGACACTGATACAAGTCACAAGACTGCTCTAACTGCTGATCAGAAAAGGTATTTAGCAGTTTATATTTACTAAAATAATTGCATTTCCATGTTGTGTTTACTGTGGGAGACCAGATATAGTGAATGCAGGGTCCGGGGAGACCAGATATAGTGAATGCAGGGTCCGGGGAGACCAGACATAGTGAATGCAGGTTCCGGGGAGACCAGACATAGTGAATGCAAGGTCCGGGGAGATCAGATATAGTGAATGCAGGGTCCGGGGAGACCAGATATAGTGAATGCAGGGTCCGGGGAGACCAGATATAGTGAATGCAGGGTCTGGGGAGACCATATATAGTGAATGCAGGGTCCGGGGAGAACAGATATAGTGAATGCAGGGTCCGGGGAGACCAGATATAGTGAATGCAGAGTCCTGGGAGACTAGATATAGTGAATGCAGGGTCCGGGGAGACCAGATATAGTGAATGCAGGGTCTGGGGAGACCAGATATAGTGAATGCAGAGTCCTGGGAGACTAGATATAGTGAATGCAGGGTCCTGGGTTTAGTAACACTTTAAGTCTTTGTTTTTTGTTTTTTTTCGCTTTTGTTTACACTTCGCATTTGGCGTCTGTTGTGCGATATTCTTAAATACTCTTGTGAATTTTTCGGAATTTTCCTGACACCTGTTTACGTGCGGGCGGTGTGCAAGGCGAGCCTCTGCAGAATGTTTGTATGGTGTGTGAAAGCTAACTGTGAATCTCCCCTGTCGCTGTTCTCCTTCTCCTGCTGTTTATCTATCCATATGTCCCCTGTTACACAAACTGTTACAATTCACTCATTACCATATACAGGGAGAGGAGATACTCAGCCCAAAAATGGTTTTCTTGCTGTGTTTCAGCTGTAGCAGAGAACGGTCAGTTTTTATTGCTGTTGATGGGGGCAAATCCACTGCTGGAAAAAAGGACAGATATGAGACGATATATATATTTATTTAAAAAAAATGTCTTTAACCACTTCAATGCCGGGCACTTTCACCCCCTTTCTGCCCAGGTCAATTTTCTGCTTTCAGCGCTGTCGCACTTTGGATGACAATTGCGCGATCATGCAACACTGTGCCCAACCAAAATTTTTATAATTTGTTTGAGACAGATAGAGCTTCTTTTGGTGGTATTTCATCCCCAATGGCTTTTTTTTCTTTTTTGCTAAACAAACAAAAACATTTTGTATTTTGCAGATTTTTTTTCACACGGATTTGAAATATAAAAATAGTTTTTGTTTTTTTTCTTCATTTACCAAAAACTTGTGGCAACAAACGAGATCTGCAAAATACTCACCATGTTTCTTATCAAATTCCTTGGGGTGTCTACTTTCCAAAAAGGGGTCATTTGGGGGGGGTTTGGTGCTATCCTGGCATTTCAGGGCCTCCGAAGCTGTGATAGGTAGTGAGGAAATGTAATGAGGAAATAAAGCCCTTTAAGCCTGAATGTACTTATTGGATTTTGGGGTCCTGTACTTGGCTAGACTGCCAAACGTCTCTCACATGTGGTACCCCCATACTGAGATGTAGCAGAATGTATTTTGGGGAGTAATTCCAGATATACCCATGGCATGTGTGAGCAATAAATCATTTAAGTGACAATTGACAAATTAATTTAAACCCCCAAACATTATATATTTTTTTAAAGCAAATACCCTAGTGAATAAATGGCGGGTGCTGCAATTTTTTATGTCACATAGTATTCGCGCAGCGATTTTTTTCAAACGCAATTAAAAAAAAACACTTTTTTAATTCTAATGCACAAAAACACAATATATTGGCATATTATTTGGTAAGTTATAAAAGATGATGGTATGCCGAGTAAATAGATACCAAACACGATATGCTTTAAAACTGTGCATGCCCGTGCAATGGTGACAAACTGCATACATTTTTAATATCCATAGGCAACATTTTAAAAGCCTTTACAAGCTACCATTATAGATTTACAGAGGAAGTCTAGTGTTAGAATTACTGCCCTTGATCTGACATTCACGGCGATACCTCACATGTATGGTGCAACCGCTGTTTACATACCGGCACAGGGTCAACACTTGTGCACACAGGTGTGCGTGCATGGGAGGGGCGAGGTTTTTTTTTTTATTTATTATTTAGATTTTTCTATTTTCACACTGTACCTTTCATTTTTTTTATCACTTTTAATTCTATAACAGGGAATGCAAATATCCCCTATAACTTCAATGGGCATTGTCATATATTCTGTTTTGAGAAATCTGGGGTCTATCAGACGCTGGATATCTCCTCTGCCCTTACATTATCTAATCAAACCAAGATCGGTGTGATCAGATGCTTTCCCAATTTAGAAATGGCGCTGTTTATATCCTGCGAAACTGAAGTGATGAAATGCTCGTAGCTTATGATTTCTTAGACTATAGAGATAATTGGCACCACTCTGGTCTCCAATCAGCTCTATGGTCAGCTGGCAGAAACACCGGCTGCATTCTCAGGTTCCCCCAATGGCACGGGACTGCCAGAGAAGGCCGTGGAAGGCAGCGGGGGAGGGGGGGGGGGGCATCATCTCCCTATACTTGTAAAAGCAATCCTGCAGCTAATTAGCCACTAGGATTGCTTATACATGAAAGCCAATTGCCAGCTAAAAAAAATGATACCAGGATGATGCCTATAGCTGTAGGCATCATCCTGGTATAACCACTCAAAGGCCAGTGATGTACCCGTACGTCGCTGGTCCTTGTTGGGTATATATGCCCCCCTCCACTCTGCAGCTGATCAACTCCATGACAGCATCCTCCCCCTGTCCTGCCCCGACTTGGCTATGACTGCCTACAACAACACGCTGTCAACAGCCCTTGACTCACTAGCGCCTTTAACCACACGCAACATCAGACCCCGACCACTCCAGCCCTAGCAGACTGATCACACCAAAACCCTGTGCCCTGGAGTGACTATGGCGCAAAACCAAATTCCAACAAGCCTTCACCCGCTACAAATCTGCCTTCCACACCTACACCTCCTCCCTCCATGCAGCCAAACAAGCCTACTTCCTGACCCTCATCAAGGCCCTCTCCTCCAATCCTCGACGACTCTTCTCCACCTTCAACTCTCTACTCTCTCCACCCCCACCTCCACCCAGCACCTCACTCACTGCCCTTGAGATTGCCAATCACTTCAAAAACAAGATTGACACAATTCGCAAGGACATCGCCACAACTCACACGCCCTCTCAACCCGTCGCCTCTCACACAGCTACCCCCTCATCCCCCCTCCCCCTCGACATAACCCACAGGGACTTCGTTGCTGCTCAAACTCCCTCCAACCCCGTTCCCCCTCACTCAGCTACCCCCTCATCACCCCTCTCCCACGGCCCCACCACTGCTCTGACCTCCACTTCCACCCCACCCTACATTCCT
This sequence comes from Staurois parvus, assembly GCF_062004578.1. NCBI lineage: Eukaryota > Metazoa > Chordata > Amphibia > Anura > Ranidae > Staurois > Staurois parvus. Next base: position 3,245,291 of record NW_028318374.1, read on the forward strand.
CATACTGAAGCTCCCCCCACACTCCGCACCTTTGACCTTACTACCATTGAGGAAGTCTCCAAGATCCTCTCTGATGCCCGCCTCACCACCTGCCCCCTCGACCCTATCCCCTCACAACTCCTACGACCTCCCTCCCCCTCCATCCTACGCTCCCTCACCCACATCTTCAATCTCTCCCTCTCCTCCGGCACTTTCCCCTCCCCTCTGAAACATGCACACATCACCTCCATACTTAAAAAGCCCTCCCTGGACCCCAATGACCCAAACAACCTCAGACCCATCTCCCTGCTCCCATTTACATCTAAACTCCTCGAGCGCCTAGTCTACACCCGCCTAAGCTCTCACCTCAACGACAACAACCTCCTCGATCCCCTACAGTCCGACTTCTGTCCCCTACACTCCACCGAAACCGCCTTACTCAAACTCTCCAACGACCTGCTAACCGCCAAAGCTAATGGCCACTATTCAGTGCTCCTACTCCTTGACCTCTCTGCGGCCTTCGACACAGTCGACCACCCCCTCCTCCTCAAAAAACTACACTCGCTCGGCCTCAGAGATTCTGCTCTCTCCTGGCTCTCATCCTACCTGTCACAACGCTCTTTCAGCGTTACCTTTAATGCTACCACCTCCCCCTAACTCCCCCTCTCTGTTGGGGTCCCTCAGGACTCTGTCCTCGGGCCCCTTCTCTTCTCCATCTACACCTTCTCCCTTGGCCAACTCATACACTCTCACAGCTTCAACCACCTCTATGCTGACGACACGCAAATCTATCTCTCAACCCCCCACCTCACCCCCTCGGTCTCCGCCCGAATCACACACCTACTGAGCGACATATCTGACTGGATGTCGCTCCACTTCCTTAAACTGAACCTCTCCAAAACCGAGTTTCTTGTCTTCCCCCCAGCCCGGACACCACCCGCCATTGACTTCTCCATCACATCCAACAACGCCACCATCAAACCCGCCCCGCAGGCCAGAGTACTTGGTGTCATTCTGGACTCCAACCTATCCTTCCAGCCCCAAGTCCAATCTTTAACAAACTCGTGCAGACTCCACCTCTGCAACATCGCCAAAATACGCACGTTCCTAACTCCAGAAACCACTAAACAGCTCATCCACTCCCTCATCATATCACGACTCGACTACTGCAACTCCCTCCTCACTGGCCTGCCTCACCACTTGCTATCCCCGCTTCAGTCGATCCTGAATACGACTGCCAGACTCATTCACCTTTCCAACCTCTCCATCTCCGCCACCCCCCTCTACCAATCCCTCCACTGGCTTCCGATTGCGCAACGGATCAAATTCAAAATCCTAACACTGACGTTTTTTGTATGCAGCCTGTGGGCTTAATGAAAAAAAGAGAAGAAATCTCTGCCAGAAAAAGTGTGTGGTATGCCCACCATTAAAAAATATCGCTCTGCATCCACCCACTTCTAATGGTGGGCACACATTAGGTCGCACGGTGCCACATGCACAAATTCCATGATTGTACAAATGTCTAAATAGTGGCACGCTTGAATAAAAATTGTCCACGTATAAGTGGTACCCCATATGGAAAAAGGATGACACCTAGTCCCAAACTATCTTGCCACTGCTCCCCATGTAGTCTGGGCATCCGGGGGGTTCCACGTAACTATCTTTTCCATCGTAAATCCGAAACTTATATGTATAGCCTGTTGTCCACTCACAGGTTGTATACATCTTGACCCCATATCTGGCACGCTTGCTGGGGTGAAATTGTTTGAATGCAGAAAAATTAATGATGGACTCATCAACGCAGATTTTTCGCTGGGGAGTATAGACATCTGCAAATTTTTGGTTAAGGTGATTTACGAGGGGCTGAATTTTGTGGAGTCGGTAAAATTCAGGGTCACCCCGAGGACGACAGAGTGTATTGTTGCTGAAATGCATAAAACACATTATACTCTCACATCTATGCCTGGCCATGGCAGCAGGGAACACGGCATATGATGAATCGGGTCTGTGGACCAATACAACCGCAATTAATTTCTTTTAGTAATGCCCATGATGAGGGTTAAGCCCAAAAAAAATGTAAATTCGGAAACCGTAACGAGTTTCCATGAGAATGGTCTGGCAATGTTTGAATTTTGGTTGGCGGCGATAAACTGTTGTGCATATAAATTGCTTTGATCCACAATCAATATATAAAGATCTTCTGTGAAAAACAGCTCCAAAAATCAAGGGGAATAGTTAAATTTGCTGTTTCCACCTGAATTCCGGGTTGGGCAGTGAATGGGGGAAGTACTGGTGCTGATTCTGCCAACACTGCGGTTTTGTGTGCAATCTATCAAGTGACAGTGACCTACTGACACTGCACTTGCTGGGGGAGAAGGGGAGGGGTAAGCGTAGGGGCTAAACGCAGGTGCTGACAGGTGCCAGGGCTGATCCCGCTAACGCTGCGATTTTGGGGACGCTATAGTAATGTGAACGCTGGTATAGTGCTGATCTGATCAAAGATATTAGGGTGGCACAGTGGCTTAGTGGTTAGCATGTCTGCGTTTCAGTAAATGGGTCATGGGTTCAATTCCTGACCATGGCGACTCCTGCAAGGAATTTGCATGTTCTCCCTGTGCTTGCGTGGGTTTCCTCTGGGTACTCCGGTTTCCTCCCACACTCCAAAGACATGCTGGTAGGTTAATTGGATCCTGTCTAAATTGGCCCTTGTATATGTATGAATGTGAGTTAGGGACCTTAGATTGTACACCCCTTGAGGGTTAGGGACTGATGTGAATGTACAATATATGTGTAAAGTGCTGCATAAATGGATGGTGCTATATAAGTACCTGAAAGAAATAATAAATAAATAAGATATTGATCCATTCAGACAACTATACTAGCAATGGATATGTATTGTGCATGAGCATGTTCCTGGCAATCAAGGGGTTAAATGTGATGACTGGTGTACTGATGGGCAATCTGAAGCTATCTGGGAGGGGCGTGAAAACCACAGGAGCACGAATCACATATATACACATGATTTTGCACACCCGTGCCGCCCTGTAGCAGTATTTCTGCTATAGGGTGGTCAGGAAGCGGTTAGTATTACTGCGCTGTGTTACTTTAACTGACAATTGCGCAGTCATGCAATGCTGCACCCAAATGAAATTGACCTTTTTTCCCACAAATTGAGCTTTCTTTCGGTGGTATTGGATCGCCTGTGCACTTTTTATTTTTTGTGCTATAAAAATAAGGACCGACACGTTTGAAAAAAAAAAAAACAATATTTTGGACTTTTTGCTATAAAACATGCCAATTAAAAAAATTTAAAAATCAAATTTCTGCATAAATTTCGGCCAAAATGTATTCTGCGACATGTCTTTCCTGAAAAAAATCCCAATACGTGTAAATTAATTGGTTTACGTGAAAGTTATAGGGTCTACAAATGGCGGGAAAGATACTGGAATTTGTTTTTAATACTAATAATGGCGGCGATCAGCGACTTATAGAAGGACTGCAGCGGACATTCTGACACTGGGGGGGGGGGGAACTGACTTGGGGTCACTGACATACCCAGTGACACCAATACAGTGATCAGTGCAAAAAAAAAAAAAGCACTGACACTGTACTAATGTCACTGAGAAGGAAAGGGTTATTATTTGAAGGCAATCAAAGGGTTAACTGTGTGAGGGGAGTGTTTTACTAGGGGGCGGGAGGTGTGTGCTTCACTGTAAGCACACTGATGGGGAAGGTTGAGCTCATCCATCCCGATCGGTGTGCCCACACTGACAGGGAGAAGAGCTGCATTGTAAACAATGCAGCACTCCTCCCTGTCAGTGTTTGCCGATAATCACCGGGCTTCGGCGGGTAATCACCGGCCAGGACCCGGTGATTGACACCCGCAGGCACGATTGGCAGTGCGAGTAGAGCGGTCGCACGCGCCCCCCACCCAAGATGCAAGATCACGTATACATGATTTTGCGCAGCGGAGCCGCCCTGCCGTAGTAAAAGTACCGTGGCTGGTCTGCAAGTAGTTAAATATAAAAATAATTTATTTTTGTTTGGGTGTTTATTATTATTATTGTTATTAATAATATTAATTTTTTTTATTTTTTTTAGGGTTTGGGGTTATTATGTATTAATTATTTATCATGTTTTTTTATTTATATTATATATTTTTAATTTATTCATATATTATTTTTTTTACATTCTTTTATTTGAGCAGTAAATTGCGCTATTGATTTCTATGGGGATAAAAACGCGCCAAGCTGCCCAATTTGAGCTGCAAAGAAAGCTCCGGAGCTTGTCTGAGGTTCAGCCCACTTGGAGTGGAGATGTCAATCATCTCCATTGAGAAGAATTGATTTTTTTCTCCTCCTGTTCTGGAGCTTCAAGCTACAAATCGCTCAGGTGTGAACAGCTCCTGGCTGCCAGCTTGTCACAGCTCTGGGTGTCTCCTCTATAAGGCAGACCCGGTCACCTGACTATCGCCCGTACATGGGCTATGAATCCACGCCCCCTCTATACAGACGTAAGGCGTGCCCCATCATGTGACAAGCAACCTGTCCTGGGCTAGGAATCCACGCCCCCTCTATACAGACGTAAGGCGTTGCCCTATCATGTGACTAGCAACCTGTCCTTGGCTAGGAAACCACGCCCCCTGTTTTCTAACGTTACACGACAACTGTAGGAAGCCGGCTTTGGGCAATTCCCTTGGTAAAGATGGCCGCTCGGGGCGGAGAGGAGGCGGTGACGTGTGGTCAGAGCTGCAGGGGCAGACAGGAGTGAAGATGAGGGATCAGAGGTTACAGAGGGAGACCCACCGCAGGCTGGCCCGGTACAGCAGTGTGAGAGGTACAGAGGGAGGGCTGTATGTACTATCATAGACGGCACACACGTCCTGGAGGATCAGTCTATGGAGGGGATCGTCCTGTGTGTACCTACCTCTGTACAGATCTGCAGGGGGGGGGGGAGCTTTACTGCTTCAAATCTATGTATAAAGCAGGTGACACCCCCTCCAATCTGATTGTACAGTCTGTATCATGGGAGAGCCACCATACACATTACAATCAGCAACCATGCAATTTGAGGACCTACCTAATCCATCCAATCAGGCCGGTCTCCTTGCAGATCTAAAATAGATTGTACTGTGTATGGTTAGCTTAAGATCCAATCAGACACGCCCACTACTGCATTGTTTTTGGTCCTAGATCTAATGGTGGCCATGCTCATTCCGATATATCATTCATTTCCTTTCCAATCAATTTCTTCCGATCAGAATAATCAATAGTTCATAACGATCGATATGCCACACATTGGGAAGTGGATTGTTAATCGATAGTTAACTCCTTCCTGTGATGGTATCCACAGAAAAACAACTCTGCCGAGAGCGAGCAACCCGATTGTACTGTGTATGGTCAGCTTAACCTCCCTGGCGGTATTCCAGAGTGTAGCTCGGGGTAACATTTCAGTACCAAGAGCGATAACCCCGAGCTACACTCGGGCTTACCCTGCGGCACTGCTCCGGCATGTGTTCTTCACTTACCTTACCCTGCGCTCCCACGATGTGTCCCCTGCAGCGTCCCCGGCCATCTCCTCCGGCCGATGCCGGCATCCGGCTTCTGTGTCCTGTCCCTGTGACGTCGGGACGTACGGGCGCCGGCGGCGGCGGGAAATTTAAACATTTTAAAAAATGTCATTTTTTTTTTTTACATTTTACATAGTAAAACATTGCTGTCTCAACCAATTTCACATACATTTTGTCCCGAGTGCTTTGTCCTGTGCCCTGCCTGCATTTTGTCTGTTCTTTCTGCCTGGAAACTGAGAAATGTCCATGGCGTCCAAAAAGTGTCCCTTTAGGTCAAAAGCGGTTTAGATCAGCTAGAGAACAGCGATAGTAAATCAGAACCACTTGCAGAATTGAGTGATAATGATTCGTGGGGGAAATTCCTCATCAGACACTGAAAACGATTTTGCGACTGAGCTCAGCAATGTGCGAACTTGGCGCTATATTTCACATTTCAGTGTTTTTGGTTTGATTATATTATTGAATTAAATTTTTTATTATTTTTATATTATTTTTATGATTATTTATTAAATTATAATTTATGATTTTGTGTTTCAAATTTTATCCTACCTGGGATGTTTACTAGACTCTTGTTCGGACAGATTTCAGTGAGTTTTTCCTAAAAATTACAGCCTACAATAAAAAAAATACATATTTCCATGCAAAAAAATGGTACCGCTTTCAGCACCAAAAATCTGAAATAATCATACCGCTAGGGAGGTTAAGATCCAATCAGACACGCCCACTACTGCATTAGTTAACTCCTTCCTGTGACGGTATCCACAGAAAAACAACTCTTCTGAGAGCGAGCAATCCGATTGTACTGTGTATGGTGAGCTTAACATCCAATCAGACGCGACACTACTGCATTGCTTTTAGTTGTAGATCTAATGGTGGTCATGCACAGTCCGATATATGATTCATTTCCTTTCCAATCGATCTCTTCCGATCACAATGATCGATCAATAGTTCACAACGATCGACATGCCACACGTTGGGAGGTGGATTGTTAATCGATAGGTAACTCCTTCCCATTGACGCATACCCAAAGAAAAACCGAACTCTGCCGAGGGTGCGCACTGTGCATGCTCCCGACGCAGATACCGACAGTTAACCGCTCCCGATCTTGAGCTTTCCACTCATGTGACAGCCAATAATGGTGGTCATGTGATCAGAAGCCCCGCCTCCTGGCATCTGAACCCTGTTAAAGGGCCGGAAGGCGTTGGCACCAGGGGGTGAAGACTAGGTTCACACCTATGCAGGTTGCATTTGAGTCGTCTTGCAGCTGCATTTTTTCCCTTTTTTTTTTTTTTTTTTTTCTTTTGGTTGCTAGGCAGATTTAAAATGCAAAACGTGGCAAAAACGCACTACATGCCTTTCTGCAGCATTTCCATTGAAGTCTATAGAACAAAAAACAAAACTTTTTGCAATCAAAAAAGTCCCTGACCCTTTCCAGAAAACGCACCGTGTGAAAACGCGGCGATGTGATTGTGTCCAATAGGAAATCATTACAGGTACTTATATAGCGCCATCAATTTGCAAGGCACTCTATATGTGTATATACTTCTCAAAAAGATTACAGGAACACTTTGAAAACTTTCATGCCATTCAATGGTATCAATTCCTTCATCCTCCAGGAACTGCCTGTATACTCTCGCCACATGAGGCCGGGCATTGTCGTGCACCAGGAGGAACCCAGGACCCACTGCACCAGCGTAGGGTCTGACGATGGGTCCAAGGATTTCATCCTGATACCTAATGGCAGTCAGGGTGCCATTGTCTACCCTGTAGAGGTCTGTGCGTCCCCCCATGGATATGCCTCCCCAGACCATCACTGACCCACCTTCAAAACGGTCATGCTGAACGATGTTACAGGCAGCATAATGTTCTCCGCGGCTTCTCCAGACCCTTTCACGTCTGTCACATGTGCTCAGGGTGAACCTGCTCTCTTCTGTGAAAGGCACAGGGCGCCAGTGGTGGACCTGCCAATTCTGGTGTTCAATGGCAAATGCCAATCGAGCTCTATGGTGGCGGGCAGTGAGCACAGGGCCCACTAGAGGACGTCGGGCCCTCAGGTCACCCTCATGAAGTCTGTTTCTGATTGTTTGGTCAGAGACATTCACACCAGTGGCCTGCTGGAGGTCATTTTGTAGGGCTCTAGCAGTGCTCATCATGTTCCTCCTTGCACAAAGGGGCAGATACCGGTCATGTTGATGTGTTAAGGACCTTCTACAGCCCTGTCCAGGTCTCCTAGAGTAACTGCCTGTCTCCCAGCACAGTCTCAAGAACTTGGAGGAGATTCCAGGAGACACAGCAAACCTTCTGGCAATGGCATGTATTGATGTGCCATCCTGGAGGAGTTGGACTGCCTGTGGAACCTCTGTAGGGCCCAGGTATCACCTCATGCTACCAGTAGTGACACTGACCCTAACCAAATGCAAAACTAGTGAAAAACAGTCAGAAAAGATGAGTAGGGAAAAAATGTCAGCGGCCTCCACCTATAAAACCATTTCTGTTTTGGGGGTTGTCTCATTGTTGCCCATCTAGTGCACCTGTTGTTAATTTAATTAACACCAAAGCAGCTGAAACTGATGAACAACCCCCTCTGCTACTTACCTGACCAGATCAATATCCCAGGAGTTTCATTGACTTGATGCTATACTCTGATTAAAAAGTGTTCCTTTCATTAAAATATATATATAATTTTTTTTGCAGAGGCCCTAGAGAATAAAATGATGGCTGTTGCAATTTGTTGTGCCACACATTTTTTTTTAATGCACTTTAATTAATTTTAGTGCACACAAACAATATAACATCCAATATTTTTGGTAAAATATAAAAGATGATGTTATGCTGAGTCTATAGATACCTAACGTGTAACACTTTAAAATAGGAAATAGCCCCTGGAACAGGTCCAAGCTGCAGTACCTAAAAACCTCCATAGGTGTCACTTTGCCTTTACAGGTTACCAGTTTATTGTTACACCAGGGGTGGGCAAACTTTTTGACTTGAGGGCCGCAATGGGTTCATATATTGGACCCGGGGGCCAGACCAAGAGTAGATGAATGATGTGTATGTGTCATCCATAGTAAGTATAGTAATATTCCCCCATAGTAAGCATAGTAATTAATCCCCCATATAGTAATTAATCCCCCATAGTAATTCATCCCCCATATAGTAATTCATCCCCCCTATAATAATTCATCCCCCCTATAGTAATTCATCCCCCCTATAGTAATTCATCCCCCCTATAGTAATTCATCCCCCATATAGTAATTCATCCCCCATATAGTAATTCATCCCCCATAGTAATTCATCCCCCATATAGTAATTCATCCCCCATAGTAATTCATTCCTCTTGCCGTGTTTCCGCGCCGTTCCGGTGTAGCATGAAAATCTGTCTCCTATGAGGATCTGTCCCCCTCGACGTATCTGCGCATGTGCCGGTTTCAGGCATTAGCAGCCGATCGGCGATCTCCGGCACATGCGCAGATACGTCGAGGGGGACAGATCCTCATAGGAGACAGATTTTCATGCTACACCGGTCTTCAGGGCGGACTGTGAGAGGAGCCTAGCTCCCCTCGCGTTCGTCACGCTGCCCCGCCTACACACATCCTGACAGTATCACGCTCCGCGGGCCGGATTAAAAGGTCCGCCGGGCCGTAGTTTGCCCATTGCTGAGTTACACAGAAGGTCTGGAGCTAAATTTATTGCTCTTGCTCTGATGTTGTGATACCTCATCAGCGATTACCGTTTACATATGCATGTGGGACGTCCGTATGCTTTCACGTGTGAACACGGGGTGCTTGTTTTTTTTAAGTTTTTAAGTAAAACCTTAAAAAAAAAAAAAAATTTATTGACTTGAACAACATCCCTTGCATGGGCAATCCTTGGTTTGTTAGACTGGTTAGGCACACAGTTAACCCTTTGAACACCCTAGAAGCTTAGTGTCATTAGTACAGTACAGTGTCAGTGCATATTTTTAGCACTGATCACTGTATTAGTGTCACTGGTTCCCATAGAGTGCCAGTTAGTGTCAGATTGCCCACCGAATTTTAACACAGTCCTGCTTTACTTCGCACATCACCGCCATTACTAGTATAAAAAATAATAATTTTATATATATATATTATACCATAGTTTGTAGACGCTATCGTGTTCGCATAAATCAATCAATATACACTTATTGGGATTTATTTTTACCAAAATTATGTTATTGGCTTAAGAAATAAAACATTTTTTTTAATTGGATACTTTTTATAGCTGAAAGTAAAAAATATTATTTGTTTTTTTTCTTTTTTTTTTTTGTTTATGTAATAAAAAATAAAAACCCCATTGGTGATCAAATAATCAAAGAAAGCTGTATTTATGGGGAAAAAATGCTCTAAATTCCGTTTGTGTAGAGCATTGCATGACCGCACCATTGTCAAAGTAACAGTGCAAAAAATGGCCTGGTCATAAAGAGGGCTAAATCTTCCTGGAGGGCACGTGGTTAGGACCCATTTAGGCCACATGCAGCCACTTTGAGGGGGGCTGTTTTTTTTTTTTTTTTTTTTTTTTTTTTTTACTGCTTCCTAACGCTCTTTAAAAGGGTTATACGTATTTTCTGCCAAAGCACTGCCGCCAAGAGGAGGAGCGTTTTAAAAACGTCCTGTGTGCATGAGGCATTAAAGGGAAGGTGGCGGCAAGCGGTTTAATTTGGTTCTAAATGCTGAAGGTTTTTTTACTTTATTACATTCTATGCATTCGTATAAAAAGCCTTCCACTATTTGTTCCCTCCCTAAACACTTACCTGGGTCCTGTAATATTCCAGCATTGTGCCCTCTTCCTGCTCTCACAGGCTGCCCTGGTAGCAGTCGGATCCATTGGCTGCTGCTGTCAATCAAATCCTTTGAGGGAAAAGTCCTTGGCGGGGCCGAGTCGCACTGTGTGTGTCTATGGATGCACACAGCCCAGCTTAGGAGCAAGCCCACACATGAGCCCCCATAGGAAGTTACTTGCTGTGGGGCACACACAGGGAAGGAGGACCAGAAATAGTCAGCGGGGGACCCCAGAAGAGGAGGTAAGGCACCACTCTGTGCAATATATCTATTACACAAAGCAGGTTAGTATAACTAATGCCTTGGTGCCTCCTGGCACTTTAACCCTTTTGCTGCCCTATCCAATTTTTTTTTTTTATTTAAAAAAAGTGAAGGTAAAAAGTGGAAGTGAAGTCCACATTGTAAGTTGTACCTACAGGTAAGCCTATAATAAGGATTACCTGTAGGATCAGTGAATATCTCCTAAACTTGTACCGTTTAGGAGATATTCACACAGCATGCAGCCAATGATGTCACAGGCACATGTGCTCTGAAGGGATGGCACAGCGTGCCAGACCTTCAGAGCCCCGTGCCCAAGCCTAGGGCTCCCACACGCATGTGCAAGAGTGACGTCATCGCGGGCTCAGGCCATTCATACTGCCGGTGCCCACGAACCTGGAAGGAAGACCTGGTGAAGATGGCAGCACCAGGGAGCCTAAACCAATTGGCGATACAAAAAAAGGTCTTTGATGACCTTCCCAGCTGCAGCAGACGCTGTGATTGGCTGTGGCTGACTTCCCCGCAAGCTCAGCTGTCAGTAACAGACTGATAGTCAAATATAAGGGGAATAGCAGTGGGTAATGTTTTTAGCAATGGCGCCTGGGTAGTAAGGGGTTAACTATGGATCCCACCCAACTGGCGCTTCTGAGTAGTAGACGACGTGCGCCGCGCATAACAAATGAGTACCTGTCATGTCCCCCCCCCCTTCAGCAATTACGTTCGCATGTACAGCGCACCAGGAACATTGCAAAGAATAGGTCGTAATTAAGTTTCATCTCAGCACATTGAAATATTCAGTGACAGCTGCTTTAGTCAATTAAAAGAACACGTTTCTATTTTTTTTTTTTTTCCGGCGCCCAGTCTGAAGATTGCCTGACAAGTTTGGATACCAAGGAGGAAGATCTGCGAAATTGGGCGATTGGTAGATTTTAATTAATCTGTTCCTAGCCGCTCTCTCTATCACACGGGTCCCTGGGGAGGCTGGGGCCACAGTGTCAAAATTTGCAACTTCAGCAAATATTACTGTAAATGAGAGCTGAACAGCCACTTGTGATTTGTCATCGAAATCAGATGGTAGAGAAGCGGTATGTTTGATGGTCGGTGATTCCTGAAATTTGTCCTGGAAGTGACATTTACAGAAAAAAAAATGCTCATAAGAATAATCCAGATTTGAAGCCCAATTGTACCCTCAAGAAAAAAAAAAAAGCTTTTAATTCGGCATTCTGAAATTGTATTAGATGTTCTAGCAGGGGCGTATTTATCACAAGGCAAACAAGGCATTTGCCTAGGGTGGCATTTTTCAGGGGGCAGCAGTATTTTTCGGGGGGCAGTGCTGCCCCCCAAAAGAAGGGATAGAATAAGGGACACACGTAGCATGGGAAGCAGGTGGGATCTTAGAGAGGCTGCAGGCTGCTTGATGGTGTATGTGCGGAGCCTGACTCTTGTTCCTGGGGATGTCTGGGCCTGTGAAGGTGTCTTCTCTCTTGCTGGGGTGGTGGGGGGTTGCCCGTGTATGGGGGGTGGTGGTAGTGAAGGGCTCTCTTGGGTGTGGGGGGTGGTGGTGCTGGGGTGTTATTGGTCAATGTCAGGCTCTTTTCATGGGGGAGGGGGGTGTGGGTCGGTGTCAGGGTTTCTCCATGGGGGGGGGGGGGGGGAGCCGATTTTTGTGTTGCCTAGGGCAGCATGAAACCTAAATACACCGCTGTGTTATAGCAGAACTCCAGGCAGATGTAAAAGATTCATGCAATGCAGATCTGTATTTATTAATAAATCATGGAAGATAAATATAGATATTAATATAGATTGATTTGTGTTTGTTTTTTGGGGGTTTTTTTTTGCAAGGAGTGTACCTGAATTTCACTTTGTATCGGCCTATTGCAGTCACCGTACAGCAGAGATTAGACTGGGAGAAGGAAAAGCCCCACAAGAAGCCAGTCAGTTGTTCTTCAGGGCTCATCTGCCATCAAGGGGTATGCTGATAGAAGGTGAAAGGATCAATTCCTGTCTGTAGCCCAAACTGTCCTCGATTATTTTCCCCACCAGGCCTGGGAGAAATAAAGCTCCAGACACTGAAGTGTAAAAGGTAAATCTCTGGAAGTTTAATGCAGGACAAGAACTGTTACACAGAACTCAGTGGGTGCTGCTTCATTTTAGGATGACCGATGAAACATTCCACTCTTATCAGTATAGTTATGTGAAGAACAGAAACTGCAAATAGCTGAGGGATGCCATATAAGGTCACCCTTTATGTCTGGAGGAAAAAAAATGTAATCTCCAAATACAGAAAGGTTTCTTCACAGTGAGAGCTGTGAAAATGTGGAATAGACTCCCTCAAGAGTTGGTTCTGGCAAGCTCAGTGGATTGCTTTGAAAAAGTCCTGGAATGTTTCTTGGATACACAGAATATAACTGGATATAACATTTATAGGTAAAGTTGATCCAGGGAATATCCAATTGCCTCTCAGGGGGATCAGGAAATAATTTTTTTCCTAGCAGGAGCAAATTGGATCATGCTTTGCTGGGTTTTTTGGCCTTCCTCCGGATCAGCTGTGGGTATAGAATTATAACTTTTTTTTTTTTTTTTTAATGGTTGAACTGGATGGACTTTTTTGTCTTTTTTCAGCCAGACTAACTACAGTCAGGTCCATATATATTGGGACATCGACACAATTCTAACATTTTTGGCTCTATACACCACCACAATGGATTTGAAATGAAACGAACAAGATGTGCTTTAACTGCAGACTGTCAGCTTTAATTTGAGGGTATTTATATCCAAATCAGGTGAACGGTGTAGGAATTACAACAGTTTGCATATGTGCCTCCCACTTGTTAAGGGACCAAAAGTAATGGGACAGAATAATAATCATAAATCAAACTTTCACTTTTTAATACTTGGTTGCAAATCCTTTGCAGTCAATTACAGCCTGAAGTCTGGAACGCATAGACATCACCAGACACTGGGTTTCATCCCTGGTGATGCTCTGCCAGGCCTCTACTGCAACTGTCTTCAGTTCCTGCTTGTTCTTGGGGCATTTTCCCTTCAGTTTTGTCTTCAGCAAGTGAAATGCATGCTCAATCGGATTCAGGTCAGGTGATTGACTTGGCCATTGCATAACATTCCACTTCTTTCCCTTAAAAAACTCTTTGGTTGCTTTTGCAGTATGCTTTGGGTCATTGTCCATCTGCACTGTGAAGCGTCCAATGAGTTCTGAAGCATTTGGCTGAATAGGAGCAGATAATATTGCCCGAAACACTTCAGAATTCATCCTGCTGCTTTTGTCAGCAGTCACATCATCAATAAATACAAGAGAACCAGTTCCATTGGCAGCCATACATGCCCACGCCATGACACTATCAGGGGCGGACTGACAACTCATGGGGCCCCCGGGCAATAGGAGATCATGGGGCCCCTGTGTCCTTGGAAAAACTCAAAAAAGCCTATGAAAAAGGTACCAGGGGCATCTCATGGGGCCCCCTGCTGACCCCGGGCCCTCGGGCAGTGCCCGAGTTTCCAAATGGTCAGTCCGCCCCTGCTGTAAATGACGATGTGTACATGGACACATAGGAAAACATTAGGGAGAGTTCAGGGGCTGCTGAAACAAAACATTGAACAGCTCCTGAACGTCAGTTAACAGCTGCAGCGTATATGAGCCCTTAGTAGGGGTTCTCTGACACCAGAAAGTGTTTGTTTTTTGTTTGTTTTTTTCTTTTTTCAAGGGTTCCTCTGTGTTGAATAGGTTGAGAATGGCTGCAATAGAGGGATATGCTTTGTTCACATTCCATGTCTGAAGTTTACAAGCACTTTTACTAAATATTTTCTAGAAGTCCTATAGCACGATATGAAGGATCGTTTTATAAATTTGCCAAAATTAAAAGTATTACAATAAAATCGATTAAAAAACCTCTTCTAGTTCCGTGTTATTTAAAACCCCACTTCGCCTCCGCCATCCATTGCGAATAACATTTCTGTTTTCTAATGTCTACAGGTAGAGAAGTGCAGCCTGGGGAATTCTGGGATGTGATTGTCATTACAGCGGCCGACAAACAACAAGAGAGAGCCTATCAGCAGCAGATTGCTGATAAACTAGCCAGAAAAGAACTTCCTCTCGGAGTTCGTTATCACGTTTTCTCTGATCCGCCGGGACCCAAAATAGGTGAGCTCTTCAGCTATTTTTATAATTGGAAGTCTTAAGCCTGAACGCAGCGTGCAGAAGAGCCGAGATTCCATCTGTGGGGCTTTGTGTCTGCCGCCCTGCACCCAGCTCACCAATTAGCGTGTGATCCGAGCCTATAAATATCCCACCATCCCCGAGCCTTATTGTTCGTTAGAGAAACAAACCGGCGTCCCCTCTAATCTTCCCTCCATGACACTCCACTTTCCCAAATCACTGCTCTGTGTACTGTCACTTAATGAACTGTCACCGGGTCTCCTGGCTGTATCAACACGTCAGGTGCTGTGTGTGTTCTCCCCTGACGTCCCCCACACAGAACAATGAAGGAGCTTAGCCAGTCAACTGCCACTGCAAGCACTGTGTGTGCTTAGAGCCTTTACCGAGCCATTACCCTCTACACCGAGCAGATGTATCTCTTTCATATCATAGAGCGCTGTGCCTACGGTTGCCTCCGCATCTCTTTAAAACTGAACACAATAATTCCACAGGTTCTGTGGCTGCTGACACCCCGGTCACATCGGGTACCATGCCATGCGACTTGTAAATTGTATGCCAAGTCACACCCTATTGCCCGCAGTTAGTGGTCAAATTGGTGCGGTTCCGAGTTGGTCGGAGCTGCACCGATTTCCAAAGTAGTCCACGTACCCGATTTCCAAAGTAGTACAGGTACCCGATTTCCAAAGTAGTGCACATACCCGGTTTCCAAAGTAGTGCACGTACCCGATTTCCAAAGTAGTGCGCGTACCCGGTTTCCAAAGTAGTGCGCGTACCCGGTTTCCAAAGTAGTGCGCGTACCCGGTTTCCAAAGTAGTGCGCGTACCCGGTTTCCAAAGTAGTGCGCGTACCCGGTTTCCAAAGTAGTGCGCGTCCCCGGTTTCCAAAGTAGTGCGCGTCCCCGGTTTCCAAGGTAGTGCGCGTCCCCGGTTTCCAAGGTAGTGCGCGTCCCCGGTTTCCAAGGTAGTGCGCGTCCCCGGTTTCCAAGGTAGTGCGCGTCCCCGGTTTCCAAGGTAGTGCGCGTCCCCGGTTTCCAAGGTAGTGCGCGTCCCCGGTTTCCAAGGTAGTGCGCGTCCCCGGTTTCCAAAGTAGTGCGCGTCCCCGGTTTCCAAAGTAGTGCGCGTCCCCGGTTTCCAAGGTAGTGCGCGTCCCCGGTTTCCAAGGTAGTGCGCGTCCCCGGTTTCCAAGGTAGTGCGCGTCCCCGGTTTCCAAGGTAGTGCGCGTCCCCGGTTTCCAAGGTAGTGCGCGTCCCCGGTTTCCAAGGTAGTGCACGTACCCGGTTTCCAAGGTAGTGCACGTACCCGGTTTCCAAGGTAGTGCACGTACTACTTTTGGCGCGATTTGCATAGACATTTGTGTCAAATGTCTTGCAAGTCGCACTTGAAATTGGCATCTCACCCAACTTTGAAATCGCGTGACTTCACTGTAAGTCGCACGATTTCAATGTTGAGCTCGATGTGACCGGGTTGTTAAGGTGGTAATTAAAGCGGAGCTCCACCCAAAAGAGGAATTTCCGCTTTAAGCCTTTCTCCCCCGCTTCCCATTAAGGATTGGCACCAAAAGTTAGTCAGTTCCCCCCCAGTGTCAGAATGCCCGCCACAGTCCCGCTATAAGTCGCTGATCGCCACCATTATTGGTATAAAAAGAATTTAAATTCCAGTGTATATATACCGCCATTTGTGTTATTTATTTCAGGTACTTATATAGCGCTGTCAATTTACGCAGCGCTTTACATATATATTGTACATTCACATCAGTCCCTAACCCTCAAGGGGCGTACAATCTAAGATCCCTAACTCACATTCATACATACACATACTAGGGACAATTTAGACAGGAGCCAATTAACCTACCAGCATGTCTTTGGAGTGTGGGAGGAAACCCATGCAGGCACAGGGAGAACATGCAAACTCCAGGCAGGTGGTGCTGTGGTTGGGATTTGAACCCACACCCCTAGTACTGCCAGGTGGAAGCGCTAACCATTTAGCCACTGTGCTGCCCATATTTAGCCACTGTGCTGCGCATTTGTAGAAGCTATAGCTTTCACGTAAACCAATTAATACACAATTATTGGGATTTTTTTTTTTTAGCAAAGACATTTTGGCTTAAATTTATGAAGAAATTAGATTTTTTTTTTTTTTTTTTACTGGACATGTTTTGTAGCAAAAAGTCAAAAATATTGCTTTTTTATTTTTTCTACAAAATTGTTGGTATTTTTGTTTATAGCACAAAAAATAAAAACAGCAGAGATGATCAAATACCACCAAAAAAAAGCTCTATTTGTTGAAAAAAATAACATAAAATTCATTTATGTACAGCGTTGCATGACTGCGCAATTGTCAGTTAAAGTAACGCAGCACCGTATCGCAAAAAATAGCCTGGTCAGGAAGGGGGGTAATTCCTCTGGAGGGCAAGGGGTTAAAGTGTTACTAAATCCACAACTTGGCCCAGCCCTACTGGGGAAGTGTACATTTATTTCCCACATGGGGTAAGTGTATAACATACAGAATAAGAGGTAGTCCTATGGTTAAAAAAAAAAAGGTGTCGCAAAATTTCTGTTAACACTTCAGCAAAAAGTGACCAGGCTACCAACAAACCAATGAGAGTGCCTCAGTGGCCAGTAACTATTATCATATATTTGTGACCTGATTTTGAGGGGTAGGGGGCAGAGGGGGGTTCGCAGAGCTACAGTTAAAGCAATTGTAAACCCTCACCTTGTAAAACAACCCGTTCTGTTTAAAAGAGAATTGAAAGGCAAACATTCGTGTACAGATAGAAAAAATATAAATTCCTTTTTTTTTTTTTCTCTCCTTTTTTTTTCTTTCTTTTTTTTCTTTTTTTCTCTTTTTTCTCTTTTTTTTCTTTTTTTTTTTCTTTTTCTTTTTTTTTCTTTTTCTCTTTTTTTTTTTCTTTCTTTTTTTTCTTTCTTTTTTTTTTTTTCTTTTTTTTTCTTTTTTCTTTTTTTCTTTTTTCTCTTTTTTCTTTTTTTCTTTTTTCTCTTTTTTTTTTTCCTTTTTTTTTCTCTTTTTTTCTCCTTTTTTTCTCCTTTTTTTTTCTCCTTTTTTTCTCCTTTTTTTTCTCTTTTTTTTTTCCTTTTTCCTTTTTCTCTCCTTTTTTTTTCTCTTTTTTTTTTTTTTTTTATAAGTGACTTAAGAGCTGGGGGAGGAGAAGGAGAGCAGTATACTGATCTTCCCAGTGAATGGTTGTGCAGGGTGAGTAGTATGTCAAGACTAGTCTGATCATTGGAGGAGAGCGGACTGAGTTCCTAGCACAGCTAGAGAACTGACCATGCTCTGCTCATGCCTAGTGTGGTCAAGTTTTAATAGGAAAGCAGAGGGACTGGCAGGAACACCAGGGATTTCACACACAGGAAGCAATATAAAGAGAACGGGATACGTTTTCATACAAGTACATGGTACAGCAGGCATATATCAGGAATATGAAATGTTGGGTTCACATATTCCCTAAAGCACGTGTATGATATAAGAGGTACCTGTAGAATGCATTTAGATTCCGAATTTTAATTTCTAACCTATTAAAGTTTAAACACTATGCCAGATTGTAATTTTCCATTTTTTTCCCGCAGGGAATGGAGGATCTACATTGTATGCTCTGCGCTGCCTGCATCAGCTGTACCCCGATGAATTGGATTCTTTTACAGTCATGCTAATCCATGCTGGTAGGTTTTGTACATTTACTGATCCTTGATGGGTTTTTTCTGATAATTTCCTCATTAAATAGGTCAAGAAATAATTAGCCAACGCAGGATATGTTTTGAGGTCAATACCTTATCTTCAATAATCTTGCTTTAACTAATTAAACATGATCGATCCGATGTATATTGAATGGGTCTCACATTGATTTTCAATTATCTGAAAATCCTTGTCTGTGTCAGGAACTTTTTGCTTGCCTGGTGGTGCGTGGCTCAGGCCTTTAATACGTGCCTTATTTTTAAATTTTAAAGTGTTACTAAACCCAGGACCCTGCATTCACTATATCTGGTCTCCCCGGACCCTGCATTCACTATATCTGGTCTCCCCGGACCCTGCATTCACTATATCTGGTCTCCCCAGACCCTGCATTCACTATATCTGGTCTCCCCGGACCCTGCATTCACTGTATCCGGTCTCCCCGAACCCTGCATTCACTGTATCCGGTCTCCCCGAACCCTGCATTCACTGTATCCGGTCTCCCCGAACCCTGCATTCACTGTATCCGGTCTCCCCGGACCCTGCATTCACTGTATCCGGTCTCCCCGGACCCTGCATTCACTGTATCCGGTCTCCCCGGACCCTGCATTCACTGTATCCGGTCTCCCCGGACCCTGCATTCACTGTATCCGGTCTCCCCGGACCCTGCATTCACTGTATCCGGTCTCCCCGGACCCTGCATTCACTGTATCCGGTCTCCCCGGACCCTGCATTCACTGTATCCGGTCTCCCCGGACCCTGCATTCACTGTATCCGGTCTCCCCGGACCCTGCATTCACTGTATCCGGTCTCCCCGGACCCTGCATTCACTGTATCCGGTCTCCCCGGACCCTGCATTCACTGTATCCGGTCTCCCCGGACCCTGCATTCACTGTATCCGGTCTCCCCGGACCCTGCATTCACTGTATCCGGTCTCCCCGGACCCTGCATTCACTGTATCCGGTCTCCCCGGACCCTGCATTCACTGTATCCGGTCTCCCCGGACCCTGCATTCACTGTATCCGGTCTCCCCGGACCCTGCATTCACTGTATCCGGTCTCCCCGGACCCTGCATTCACTGTATCCGGTCTCCCCGGACCCTGCATTCACTGTATCCGGTCTCCCCGGACCCTGCATTCACTGTATCCGGTCTCCCCGGACCCTGCATTCACTGTATCCGGTCTCCCCGGACCCTGCATTCACTGTATCCGGTCTCCCCGGACCCTGCATTCACTGTATCCGGTCTCCCCGGACCCTGCATTCACTGTATCCGGTCTCCCCGGACCCTGCATTCACTGTATCCGGTCTCCCCGGACCCTGCATTCACTGTATCCGGTCTCCCCGGACCCTGCATTCACTGTATCCGGTCTCCCCGGACCCTGCATTCACTGTATCCGGTCTCCCCGGACCCTGCATTCACTGTATCCGGTCTCCCCGGACCCTGCATTCACTGTATCCGGTCTCCCCGGACCCTGCATTCACTGTATCCGGTCTCCCCGGACCCTGCATTCACTGTATCCGGTCTCCCCGGACCCTGCATTCACTGTATCCGGTCTCCCCGGACCCTGCATTCACTGTATCCGCTCTCCCCGGCCCCTGCATTCACTATATCTGCTCTCCCCGGACCCTGCATTCACTATATCTGCTCTCCCCGGACCCTGCATTCACTATATCCGCTCTCCCCGGACCCTGCATTCACTATATCCGCTCTCCCCGGACCCCGCATTCACTATACCCGCTCTCCCCGGACCCCGCATTCACTATACCCGCTCTCCCCGGACCCCGCATTCACTATACCCGCTCTCCCCGGACCCCGCATTCACTATACCCGCACTCCCCGGACCCCGCATTCACTATACCCGCTCTCCCCGACACCGCATTCACTATACCCGCTCTCCCGGACACCGCATTCACTATATCTGGACTCCCACAGTACACAGAACATGGAAATGCAATTATTTTAGTAAATTTAAACTGCTAAATACCTTTTCTTATCAGTACTTAGAGCAGTCTTGTGACTTCTACCAGTCTCCAGCAGAGCACATGTTAAAACTTGTAGGAGGAGTTTTAATTTTGCTCTAGGAGGATTGAGAACCCCTGACCTCTGTCTGGACAGTGCTGATTGGCCCTGTGCTGGTCACATGCACTCTCCCAAGAAAAAAAAAAAAAACCTCTCTAGCAATACACACCAAACTGAGCTTGTACAGAGTGACTCTGCACAATATGTCTTATCAGGAGATAAGAGCGGGACACTGGAAGAAGGGGAGGATCAGAGAAGACAGGATCAAACAGCCTTTTTACACAATGCAGAGGATTAACCCCTTAGGTTCCACAGTGAGTATAACAAGCATGCTTTACTGCATATACAGACTGATTTTACTGTTGTGGGTTTAGTAACACTTTAATGATGCACACCAATGCACCAAGAAAATGGGTTGTTTATACTCCATTTACTTATAAGTGGATCTCATTTCTAGCTTGCCGTTTATCGCTTGCTAACTGTCTTGGCAATCTTTCTCAACCTCTGTCCATAAAACCCTAGGGTTCCCCCTGAGGTTACTGGGGTTCTCTGGGCAACCAGCGTCAGTTTGATTTTCCACCTACGCTGACCATCAGTGTCATTTCTGATATGTCCCAATATACAGCAAAAGTATTATTTTTTCCAAAAAGTTTTATCAATAAAAACAGCCATTGGGCTCAATTCTATCTTTGCCCTGGCTGAGATGATGCCTTCAGTCTGCTGCAGGCAGGAGGAAACATTTCCTCAGTCTTCTCTCATCCAGCAATCAGACTGACACTTTTTAAAGGCGAATTTCACCTTTTTGCTTTTAAAAATAAACATTTAAAAAAAAATGCATATTTTTTTTTTTCGGATAAAAAATGTGCATTCATTATTTTATTCTAAGGAGCCTGCAGAGCATTGCCCCCATGATCAGCAGACCCCGGGTGCAGTGACAGGCTCCTGCTGACTCAGGATAGCTGTCTGCCTGTACCTTGTATGGGCAGGCAGTTACTTGAGAGCAGGAAGATCAATGAACTACAAGAGCGCTCACCAGCGCCCTCGAAGTTCACTGAGAAGTATAAGCCATGGTACTTCTCCATTCACAGAAAACTGCGAATGAGTGATGGGACCTGTGTGGGCGGAGCCCTTCACTGCTGCGCTGCTTTCAGATTGTGACAGCGGTTGTAGGGAGAGGTTTCCCTGCCCGCTGTCACAGGGAGAGGGTCGATCGGGGGGAGAAGATGTAGATGCTAGAACATGAAAAAAAAAATGGGTGGAACATGTTCCAAAGGTGAACTTATCTTTTAACTTTGCAGCAAGTCATAAGGCGAGAGGCTGCAGCAGAGGCTGATCTGTGTCAGACATTTGAGAACACAGCCTTGAACTACACAGACACTGGGATATACATGATAGTGTCATTTCTGCATTGGCATCTCAATCCAATGACCCTGAATGATGCCTGAATAAAGATGGCTCTGTCTTTCTAGAGAGAAAAGCAGATAAAGGCAGTATTGTGAGAGCGGGAATAAATACCTGGAAATGTTGCAAATTACTTGCATATAAAGTAGAATTCCTGAATACACCTAACTAGTCTTAAAGTGGTTCAGAAGGCTGAAAGTGTTTTTTACTTTCATGCATTCTGTGCATGAAGGTAAAAAACCTTTAGTGGACATCTCCCCTTCTGCCTTACTTACCTGAGCCTGCTCTCAATCCAGTGATGTGCAGGAGAGCAGCAAAAAAACATAAATAATATTAAAAAAAAAATGTCAAAAAATGTTTTGAAAAATTATAATTTTTAGTTATAAACTAATTTTGGGTAATTTTTTTTTATTTTTTTTTTACTAAAAAGATAGCTGAATACATGTTGGCCAAGATTAATGAAGAATGATTTATTTGCAAAATTTTATAAGAAAAACACTTTTTTTCTCTTTTCAAAATGTTTGGACTTTTTCATTTATATAGCAAAAAAAAAATAAAAATCCCAGTGGTGAATAAATACCACCAAAATAAAGTTTTATCTGTCTCAAAAAATACGAAAAAATTCATATGGGTACAGTGTTGCATGACCGCGCAATTGTCATTCAAAGTGTGATAGCGCTGAAAGCTGAAAATTACCCTGGGGGCAGGAAGGGGGTGAAAGTGTCGGACTGGAAGTGGTTAAAGGACACGTGACTTAAAAACTGCACCAAAAATGCTTCTCAGAGGCTGTTTTTATTAGGCGTTTTTCAGGCATTTTCCATTAATTTCAATGGGAAGAAGCGTTTTTAGGATGTTTTGGGGGTTTTTTTTTGTTTTTTACTCCCCAGACATGCCCAAAAGATGCTGCAACAGGAGTTCCTACACCACACCGCAAACGCAATGCCTCAGTGTGAAAACATACATAGATATACATTCATATACATAGGGAAGCTTTTTTTTAACTTTTTAGGCGCTTTTTTTTTAACACAAAAACGCTTCAAAAACTTCTCAGTGTGAAAGTAGCTGAAGATAAAAAAAAAAACAGTTGTCTGTTAGGTCCATATTACTTTCTGTTGTGCTTTGTGTCATATATGTGAATTACATCAAATTACATCACCGATCTTGTCTCTAAATATCACCCAAACCGTATTCTCCGCTACTCTCTAGCTCCCTTGTCTCCTCCTCCCATGCTCATCTCCAGGACTTCTCAAGAGCTTCCCCCATCCTCTGGAACTCTATACCCCAATTTATCAGACTATCACCTACTCTGCTCTCTTTTAGGCGATCTCTGAAAACCTATCTCTTCAGGGAAGCCTATCCTGCCCTCAGCTAATACTGGAATCTTGTACTCTTCCAACCAGTCCATCCCCCACAGTTACCTTTTGTACCACTAGCCCCTCCCTCCTAGATTGTAAGCTCCAAGGATCAGGGCCCTCCTATCCCTCTTGTATTGAACTGTATTGTTGCTGTATTGTCTCCCGTTATATTGTAAAGCGCTGAGCAAACTGTTGGTGCCATATAAATCCTGTATAATAATAATAATTCATCAGGGAACACCGGTGCTCAGCCTCAGCCTTTACAAGCCACTCTAATAATCATTATGACAAACACATGCCAGTACTCCAGTAATGATCCTTGATATCCTTTATTATATCCTTTATTAATCCTTTATTATATCAAATGGCTTAAAAAAAGCTTGACAGGTACATCGACGCATTTTGGAGTGGCTGAAATGCGTCAGTTAACTGTCAAGCTGGTCTCCCTTTATATTGTAAAGCGCTGAGCAAACTGTTGGCGCGATATAAATCCTGTATAATAATAATATATGATTTGTATTTCTTCTTTAGGTGGCTACAGCCAGCGGTTGCCCCATGCCAGCGCCTTGGGGAAGATCTTCACAGCCGTACCCTTCGGTGACCCCGTTTATCAAATGATCGACCTAAAATTGGCTATTTACATCGACTTCCCCTCCAACATGAAGCCGGGTGTCCTGGTGACTTGCGCCGACGACATCGAACTTTATTCAAGCCAGGAGACGGCGGTTACATTCGACAGGCCTGGCATCACTGCCCTAGCTCACCCATCTACGCTGGCTATAGGCACCACTCACGGGGTGTTTGTGTTGGAAAAATCCGACGAAGAATTTAGCGAGCTGCAGATTCGATCCTGTAAATCCTACCTTCACAAGCCCTCTGTGGAGAAAATGCGCCAATCGGGCGCCGTCACCCCTCACCCGAGTACGGCAAGCCAGGACACCAATCACCCCTGCTCAGAAATCGTCTATACCGACAGCCTGTTTTATATGGATCACCCGACGGCAAAACTTCTCCTGGGTTTCTTTGAAGAGTCGGGCGGCGTGCAGTGCGAGATCGACGCGTACGGGGACTTTCTGCAGGCTTTGGGGCCCGACGCCACGCTAGACTACACAGAGAACACCGCCAACGTCTCCAATGTAGAATCACAGCTGACTGATGTGCGGAGGAAGATCTACTTCCTATTGAGGGCAACAGACTTCACCGTCGTCCTTTTAAACAATTCGAAATTCTATCACATCGGGACCTTGCAGGAATACTTACATCACTTTACTTCTGATGCCCAGCTCCGGGCAGAACTAGGATTACAGGCGAACGTTTTCAGCATCGTCCCAGATCAAGATGTGCATAAAAAGGCCTGTGTCATTCAAAGCGTATTAGACGCTCAGTGCCGTGTCTCAGCTCACACGGTGATTGAATATTCCAGGCTGGGGCCCGGCGTCTCCGTAGGGGAATCCTGTATCATCAGCGGCTCATGCATAAGCATCAGATCAGCCATACCCGACAAATCTTTTGTGAGTTCATTAAGCCTGGTGATTGATGGCCGGCTAATGTATGCGACAATCCTGTTCGGGACCGAGGACGACTTGAAAAGGAGCGCGGCTTCGTTGTCGGATCTGAACGCGCTTCAGATATTCGGCAAGAGTCTTCCGCGGTGCTTGGAGCTCTGGGGCATTCCAGTTTCAGAAAAGCTTTTTTCCGGCGACCGAAAGAGTTTGTGGAGCGTCCGTCTCTTCCCGGCGTACGAAACTTTACAAGAGTCTGTCGAGGCGTCTCTGGCGATGTTCACCGCCGCGTCCAGCCAGTCGCAAGTGCGTTTGGGAGATGCGGAGAGGCTGTCGATTGAAGAGATGCTGAAATGCAAGAACGTCGAAGAGATGTTGAACTTTAGAAATCTCCTTTATAGGGAAATCTGTGCTGACAGAGAAAGCAAAATGTAGATATTCGGAAGGGTATTATCATTATTATTATTATACAGGATTTATATAGCGCCAGTTTGCTCAGCGCTTTACAATATAACGGGAGACAATACAGTTCAATACAAAAGGGATAGGAGGGCCCTGATCCTGGGAGCTTACAATCTAGGAAGGAGGGGCTAGTGGTACAAGAGGTAATAACCGGGGGATGGACTGGTTGGAAGAGTAGAAGATTCCAGTATTAGCTGAGGGCAGGATAGGCTTCCCTGAAGAGAGGTTTTCAGAGTGTGCCGAGTAGGCGATAGTCTGATAAATTGGGGTAGAGCGTTTCAGAGGATGGGGGAAGCTCTGGAGAAGTCCTGGAGATGAGCATGGGAGGAGGAGACAAGGGAGCTAGAGAGTAGGAGGTCGTGCGGAGAGTACGGTTTGGGTGATATTTGGAGACAAGATTGGTGATGTAATTTGGGGCAGAGTTATAAATGGCTTTATGTGTTATTGTTAATGTTTTGAATTTTATCCATTGGGCAATGGGAAGCCAGTGGAGGGATTGGCAGGGAGGGGTGGCAGGTACAGAACGGTTAGTAAGGTGGATGAGTCTGGCAGCAGCGTTCATGATAGACTGAAGAGGGTATAGCCTGCGATGAGGTCGGCCAATGAGGAGGGAGTTACAGTAGTCAAGGCGAGAGATAACAAGGGAGTGAATAAGTTGCTTAGTGGTTTCCGGGGTTAGGAACGGGCGTATCTTGGAGATGTTGCGGAGGTGAAGTCTACAAGATTTGGACAGTGATTGGATTTGGGGTATGTTTGGAACCAGTTTTTATAGCGGCAACATTTTAAAGGGTCAATCCACCCAAAACCGAGATTTGGTGGAGCATGGGTCACATATTGGCTTTGGAGGACTGCGGTGGTGAGATTTCCCTGCATCCGCTCCAGGCTCTGTTCCTACCTAACTAAGCTCCGTTCAACATGAGCCTCTTCCTTTTACCATAGTCCCATGGTGCCCAACCTGTGACCCAGGGGCCACATGCGGCCCTTTAACCTCCCTAGCAGTCTGATTATGTCCATATTTCTGTGCTCAAAGCGGTACATTTTTTTTGCATGGAAATATGTAGATTTTTTATTGTAGGCTGTAATTCTTAGGAATAACTCGCTGAAATCTGTCCGAACAAGAGTCTAGTAAACATCCCGGGTATGATAAAATTTGAAACACGAAATCATAAATTATAATATAATAAATAATCATAAAAATAATAATATAATAATAATAAATTTAATTCAATAATATAATCAAACCAAAAACACTGAAATTTGAAATATAGCGCCAAGTTCGCACATCGCTGAGCAAAGTCACAGAATCGTTTTCAGTGTCTGATGATGAATTTCCCCCATGAATCATTATCACTCAATTCTGCAAGTGGTTCTGATTTACTATCGCTGTTCTCTAGCCGGTCTAAAACTGATTTTGACCTAAAGGGACGCTTTTTGGACGCAATGGACGTTTCTCAGTTTCCAGGCAGAAAGAACAGTAAAAATGCAGACAGGGCGCCGGACAAAGCACTCGGGACACAATGTATGTGAAATGGTTTGATACAGAAATGTTTTACTATCAGATTTTAGTGAAAGTCACTTTTAAAATTTTCAAATTTCCCGCCACTCCGTCCCGGCATCACAGGGAACAGAACCCGGAAGACAGATGCCGGCATCGGCCGGAGGACATTACCGGGGACACTGCAGGGGGGACATCGCGGGAGCGCACAGGACAAGGTAAGTGAAGAAGAGATCCCGGAGCAACGCTGCAGGGTATTCCCAAGTGTAGCTCGGGGTTACCGCTTGTGGTGCTGAAACTTTACCCCGAGCTACACTCAGGAATGCCTCCAGGGAGGTTAATATATGATGTGTGGCCCTTGGACCTCCCGCAAAGCCTGTAATGGGAACATTGATTAGGGTAATAGCAATAATCTCTGGTAGCCTCATAGAACACGTTCCCAGCTCTGTATTGTCTTCTGCATCGTATCCCCAGCCTAAAATGTATCCTGTCCTCACTCTCTGACCCTCATTTCCTCTATTAGGTCTGCAGTCTCTGACGGTCCTCACAAGCATTCTATAATGTGCGGCCCTTTGATGTCAGGGGCAGCATTTGAGGCTCCCCTTAACTCATAAGTTGACAATCGCTGCCCTAGTCCGTTCCACCCCAGCATTTTTTTCAACCTTAATGCATAATAAATGTAAGCATTGTAAGTACCTGAATTTTTGGTATCCATTTCTTGAAGTCTACTCTACAGCAGAGCTCAGACTGAGAAAGGGAGAAGCAGCATAAGAAGCCAACCAGTTTTTCTCCAGTGGTCATTTGCTAACGAGGAACATGCTGATAGTAGGAGCGAGCAGAGAGATGAACTCATTGATGCTAGTAAGGAACGTACTGATAGGAGGAGAGGAGAGTGACAAAGAGGTGAGCTCATCAGTGCTAGCAAGGAACTTACTGATAGGAGGAGAGGAGAGTGACAAAGAGGTGAGCTCATCAGTGTTGGTAAGGAATTTACTGACAGGAGGAGAGAGCAGAGTGACAGGTGAGGTCATCAGTGCTAGTAAGGAACTTACTGATGAGAGGAGAGTGACAGAGGTGAGGTCATCAGTGTTAGTAAGG
The DNA here is from genome assembly GCF_062004578.1 of Staurois parvus. Taxonomy (NCBI): domain Eukaryota; kingdom Metazoa; phylum Chordata; class Amphibia; order Anura; family Ranidae; genus Staurois; species Staurois parvus. The sequence continues at coordinate 3,273,086 of NW_028318374.1, forward strand.
AACTTAATGACAGAAGGAGAGAGCAGAGTGACAGAGGTGAGCTCATCAGTGTTAGTAAGGAACTTACTGATAGGAGGAGAGAGCAGAGTGACAGAGGTGAGGTCATCAGTGTTGGTAAGGAACTTACTGATAGGAAGAGAGAGCAGAGTGACAGGTGAGCTCATCAGTGCTAGAAAGTTTCAGGCCCCTTTCACGTGGTCGGACCGATCATCTCCGCCTTTCCTTTTTTCAGGCAGACCCAATCGGACCATCCATTGCCCTCTATGGACCAGCAATGTAAATGTCCGTTTACACCCGCCTGCATCTGATCTGCTAAAACCGGATGGATGGGGGATCCATTCCCTTCCCTCTTGTGGATCGGATGACAGTCGGATGTAAACAGACAGGCGGTCTGTTTACATCTGATCTCCCATAGAGGAAAGCAGGCTGTGTCTGCTCTGTATAAGCCGAGCAGACACGGACTTGTCATCTGCCCGCTCAGCAGCGATTGGTGGACAGATCCTCTGCTGGGCAGGCGGATCCGCTGGTGGAGTCTGCCTGTGTGAAAGACGCCTCATGCCGATGAAAGAAGGAGAGAGCAAAGTAACAGAAAGATGAGCCCATCATTCTGCCGCTTCTCTTTCGCTGTCCAGTCTTAGGCTGGGGGAAGGACAAGACCTGTAAGTGTTAACCACAGCAGAGAAAAATCAGATATCCAGTCCTGCCAGACAGGGCTGTGCTGATTGACAGAGCTGTGCAATTCTCAGGGCTGGATGTACAAACATACATACAGCAATGTATTTCTTCAGTGTATTTAGCTGTTTGTCTGGAGTTCTTCTTTAATTTAGAGGCTCACAACCCCAGCTACATGTGCCCCAGGGGTTCTTCTGAGAAGAGAATATTGAGCTTCCTTTCATCTTCAAATGACATTTTCAGGAAAAACGTAGCAATCAAACCGAACTGGATCTATTTGACCCAATGAAAACCATGGGAGGTGGCATAGAAAACTTTTATAGAGATATAAGAGGTAGAGATAATTAATGTATACACTAGAGGGGGTATTGAGATAACTACCATCATATCAGCGGGTACTTGGAATCCATCTGCTTCTACATGGGGGGGCCGGGTATTAGAGTTCCGAGCAATGGCGGGTTAACTCTTTCTTGGAGGCTTTTGTTATCAAATATACTTTTTTAGCGTGCTCCCTCTGCAACCGGCCAGCAGATGCTCGATTGATTGCTGGACGAACCATCTAGGGTTCACTGAGAAGCAGCTGAGTCGTCTATTAAAGTGGAAGAGTCAATCAGCATTGACTATTTTTAATTCTTTTGCTGCCAGAATTAGTAAATAGTTGGGAATGTATTTATTTGTTTTAAATTTTTTTTTTCCCCATTTTTTCTGTTACTTCCTGGTTTCTTGCCTAGGAAAATTATGTCATACATCTCAGGAGTCTTCTGGAGAGGGGGGCGGGGTTACTCAGCCAAACACACCCTCCTGCTTGTATGCCTGAACTAAGGGCAGATGTATTCTAGAAAGTTAATGTTACATGAATCATCTTTCCTTACTCAAGATGGCCATGACCAGAAATGCCAGGGGGTGTTTTTCAAAGTGATTTCTCTGCAAAATACAGCATGGAGACATGGATGGATGGGGGAGTTTGCTTTGAATGTCAGAAATGAATTAAATAGCATTTTTGGTTTGTGGTGCTCAGATGCCGTGCAGTTCCAATTGAACGTTAAGCAATGTCTTACCCAGGGGCGGACTGACAACTCATGGGGCCCCCGGGCAATAGGGGATCATGGGGCCCCTGTGTCCTTGCCCAAACTCAAAAAAGCCTATGAAAAAGGTACCGGGGCATCTCATGGGGCCCCCTGCTGACCCCAGGCCCTCAGGCAGTGCCCGATTTTTCAAATGGTCAGTCCGCCCCTGGTCTTACCCCAGGTTCACACCTAAGCATTTTCCTCAGCGTTTTGCAGAAACACAGTACAGTCCAGTTAATATGATTTCCTATGGGACACGCTCACATCTCTGCGTTTTCACCCGGTCCCCTTTTTTTTTTTTTTTTTTTTTTTTTTTAAAAGGTCAGGGACTTTTTTTAGTGAATGTTTTTGGTTCTATAGACTTCAATGGAAACGCTGCAGAAAAGCATGTAGTGCGTTTTTGCTGCTTTTTTTTTATACGTTTTGTGTTCTAAATCTGCCTAGCAACAAGAAAAAAAATGGGGGAAAAAAAACAAGAACTCGGCAAAAGCGCAATGCAGAGATGGCTCAAACGCAATCTGCATAGGTGTGAACCTAGCCTTAAAGCTGAGCTCCCCAAAAGGGGAAGTTCCGCTTTAAGGACTGCTCCCCATTAAAGATTGGCACCTTTTGGGGGCAGGGGGGGGAGCGGGTACCCGAATTTGATAGGTACCTGCTCCCACTTCCGGTCCGATCTCCTAGGCCAGGGGTGGGCAAACTGCGGCTCTCCAGCTGTTATGGAACTACATTTCCCATGAGGCATTGCAACATTACAAAACTGACAGTTACAGCTATGACTTGCAGAGGTATGATGGAACTTGTAGCCCTGTGGCTCTCAGGTTGCCTACCCCTGGCCTAGGCGATCGGAAGCAGAAGGTGTCCTCCTTCCCTCCCTCTCTGTAGTCTTTTGGGACACGTGACAGGTCCCAGGAGACTACAGGACCATTCATGAAGTGCAGCTCTACTCGGGCATGCGCAGTGGGTACCCGGCTGTGAAGCCGCAAGCCATCACAGCTGGGTGCCCACACTGAAGGTGTCGGCCTCCTGGAATACAGGACGGCCGGTGAAACGGGCTGCGGGGGACACACCACGGGATCATGGGACAGGTAAGTGGCTGTTTTTTAAAAGTCAGCAGCTACAGTTTTTGTAGCTGCTGACTTATTTTTGACAGGGTGAGTGCAACTCCGCTTTAATGAGTACAGTGCTCCATTAACCCCTTGGTGCCTGTCTTCCCAGCCCTTTTTTTTTTTTTTTTTCAAACAACTTTTATTGACAAGATAAAAAAGAAAATGGAACCGTACAGAATCCACAATGACATTCCTGCATCAACATGATTACACATAAATAGAACAACGTGGATATGGAGATCCCGTAATGGACAGAATAACAGAAATGGTAATCAAACAAAACCGAGACCACAAGGATCCAAAACTTTCTTGACAATACCTTACTTTTACTTTTTTACCTTTTCATTCCTTCCCGGCCAGATGTAAACAGAAACGGGGGAAAGGAACAAAGACCAAAACATGCCTTCAAACAATAAAAAAGAGAAAAAAAAAACAACATCTGGTTCACCTGAGACATCTCATCAGAGAAAATGGGGGATGCATCCCGGCCCTTTAACCACTTCCCGACCGGCCGTTGCATATTAACAGCCAGACGGTGGCAGTGCAGGGTTGGGTGGCCGTTTATAAACGGCCTCCCCGCACCCTGCTTGTGCGCACTCCCTGGGAGCGCGCAGCACCGCGATCCGGTGCCCGCCGTGTCCACCGGACTCAGTGAAACACCGATCGTCGGACGGGACCTCTGTATGAGGTCCCGATCATGTGATCACTGATTGGCCAATCAGTGATCACATGCAAAGTAGTAAGCAAGATGTCACTTGTGACATCATTGCTTACTACGTGTGAAATCTGTGAATGATCACAGAGGTCACATGGTACAAGGCTATTCACAACAGCCTTGTACCATGTGACAAGCTGTGACCAATCACAGCTCACTCAGTACTTAGCAATGACTGCAAGAATGCAGACAGAGAGAAAGAGAAATGATTTCTTTTACATCCTATATGGGTGTAAAAGCAATCAATGTAAAAAAAAAAAAAAAATCTTCATCACCCCCCACAAGTAGTACAGTGTCACCATGGTACTGTACTGCTAGGGTGACAGTATGTAAAATAAAAATGTAAAACAAAATGTTTAAAAATTATAATTTTTGGTTATAAACTAATTTGGATTTTTTTTTTTACTAAAAAGATAACGGAATACATTTTGGCCAAGATTTATGATGAAATATTATGTTTGCAAACTTTTATAAAAAAAACACTTTTTTTCAAAATTTTTGGACTTTTTCATTTACATAGCAAAAAAAAATAAAAATCCCAGCGGTGAATACCACCAAAATAAAGCTTTATCTGTCTCAAAAAATTGGTAAAAAATTAATTTGGGTACAGTGTTGCATGACCGCGCAATTTTCATTCAAAGTGTGATAGCGCTCAAAGCTAAAAATTGCCCTGGTCAGGAAGGGGGGTAAAAGTGTCCAGACTGGAAGTGGTTAAGGGGTTTCTGATTCCGGGAGATGGGGCGGGGTTTAGGGTCATGTTTCTGCCGTGATTGGCTGTCACAGCAGTCACATGATTGGAAAACTCCCAATCGGAAGTAGCCATCAGGAGCTTTCCGTAAGGCACCAGCGACTGTAACGGGAGCGTGCAGGGCACGTGTTCTCAGCACACGTATGTTTACATTGGGTGTACAAGTATGCAGCCTCTTGCCATCAAGGCCCGGCCGCTGAGAGGCCGCATATTTGCGCATCATCAACGCCTAGGAGTAACCGTGTACCTGTTATATCTTCTGGAGTTCAGCCTTTAAAGTGATTTCATTATTGTTCCTTACCATTAACCGTACAGGCAGATCGTAGGTAATGTTCCAACAGTCCAGATATGGAATCCCACAATACCGCAGTCAGTCCATTCTTTGTAAATAAGGACTGCAGAGAAGGGAGCTGCAGGTAGGGGATTTAATGATCGTTCTCATTAATTACTATTATGTCGCAAAATAAGAAACATACGGGGTATTTCTCGCTGTGATAATGAATCAGATTATTTTCGTAATGCGATTGTTGAGTTAATTAACTCGCTGCTTGATGTGAAACCTCTACAGCATAAACTGGAAAACATCCAAAGATAATTTAATAATGCGTTTTCTTATGTATATTTCCAGGTTCTGATTTTTTTTTTTTTTTACTTTTTCTTTAATGGAGCAAATGAAAATGGGGTAATGCTTATTATATGAAGCTGTGACTTATTGGGCTTAAAAAGTAACTCCGCTTTGGTTTAAAAAAAACAAACAAAAACATTCTCCTCTGTGTGATCTATGTACATTGGAGGGATTTTAAGGCTTCATGTACACGGGACGTTTGGAAAACACTTCTGAACAATGGAAACTGCTGGAAAACGTAGGTTAAAAAACGTCTGTTTAGCCGCGTTTGTATACCGCGTTTATGTGCGTTTGCGTTTAGAAGCGTTTTTTTAAGATAACCTCAGGAGACCTTCCAAAATGCCCAGAATGCACTGAAACCATAAAACATTATTCCTCTCAAAATGTCTGAAATAGAGAGAGCAGAAGCAGAGAGAGCAGTATTTGTTGTCTTTTCGGGATGTATTCACTATGGATCCCATCATGAGCATAATGCGGCACGTTCTACCATTTTTCCCTTCACGCGAAACCTGGAACTGACTGCGCTGGTGTACCGGGGCCATTTGAATACATGGAAAACACTTTGCATGCATTTCTGATGATGAAAAAAGTAGAAGTGTTTTTTAACTGTTCCAAACGCGGCTAGCCGCGTTTATACATGTTTGGCGTTTGAAACAATGATAAAATTGAATCCTGAACGCAAGTTTTGGGCGTTCAAAAAAACAACTGTAAACTCAACTGCCTGTAAATGACATAGTGTACATGGACACATAGGAAAACATTAGGGAGAGTTCAGGGGCTGCTGAAAAAAAAAAACAGAAAAGCTCCTGAGCGTCAGTTTATCAGCTGCAGTGTACATGAGCGCATAGATGTGAGCATGTCCCATCGCACTGTAGTGCGTTTCTGTAAAATGCATTACAAAACGCATAGGTGTGAACCAGGCCTGGATCGCCTTAAGTATCGCATTTGATTTGTAATTTTGATGTATGAGTGTCTAAACAATGATTTATTTTTTCTAATCTGTATTACTTTGAAATAAAGAAAATTTCCAATTTTTTTTTTTTTTTATGGTGAAATTAAATTTGTATTACTATACACAGTATGTCATTGCAACACACACAGTGCATTCCTTTCAAAGTATATAAAAACTCGCTCAATAAAAGATCTTATTTTACATGTTGATGTTAATATTATTATTATACAGTATTTATAAAGCGCCAACAGTTCGCTCAGCGCTGTACATTACAAAGGGGGACAGAACATGCGACAGAACAATAACAATACAATGCAAAACATGAGGGGATCGAGGGCCCTGCTCTTTGGAGCTTACAATCTAGGAGGGAGGGGATGGTGGTACAGGAGGAGATAGCTGTGGGGGATGGAGTGGTAGGAAGAGTGGAGGAGGTCGGGAATTAGCAGGGGGTGGGGTAGGCTTCCCTGAAGAGATGGGTTTTCAGGGTGCGCCTAAAGGAGAGTAGGTGATAGTCTGATGGATTGGGGTAGGGAGTTCCAGAGTATGGGTGACGCCCTGGAGGTGGGCATGGGAGGAGGAGACCAGGGAACTAGAGAGTAGGAGGTCTTGTGAGGAGCGGAGAGTGCGTTTTGGGTGGTACTTGGATATTAGGTCAGTGATGTAGTTCGGGGCAGTATGGTGGACGGCTTTGTACGTCAGTGTTAGGATTTTGAATTTGATCCGTTGCGCAATCGGAAGCCAGTGGAGGGATTGGCAGAGGGGGGTGGAGGAAATGGAAAGGTGGATGAGTCTGGCTGCCGTATTCAGGATGGACTGAAGTGGGGATAGCCAGCGGCGAGGCAGGCCAGTGAGGAGGGAGTTGCAGTAGTCGAGTCGTGATATGATGATGGAGTGGATGAGCTGCTTAGTGTTTTCTGGGGTTAGGAACGTGCGGATTTTGGCGATGTTGCGGAGGTGGAGTCTGCACGAGCTTGTTAGTGATTGGACTTGGGGCTGGAAGGATAGGTTGGAGTCCAGAATGACAACAAGTACTCTGGCCTGCGAGACGGGCCCCTGATAGTGGCATTGTTGGATGTGGTGGAGAAGTCATTGGGCGGTGGTGTGCGGGCTGGGGGGAAGACTAGGAGCTCTGTTTTGGAGAGGTTCAGTTTAAGGAAGTGGAGCGACATTCAGTCAGATATGTCGTTCAGTAGGCTTGTGATTCGAGGGGAGACTGAGGGGGTGAGGCGAGGGGTCGAGAGATAGATTTGCGTGTCATCGCCAACTATCCTGGATTTGCCAGGACAGTCCCACATCTTAGACCTCAGTCCTGATAATGCTATGTCCTGGGATTGCAATTTGTGTTGCCGCACAGTAACTCAGTAGGACATTCATTATGGTGATTGGGGGACACAAGTGGGAAACCCCCATATAATTGGAGGTGGGGTTTGGGATCACTGTGTTCCGGGGATCAGTATGTATCTTGCAAAAAATACATTAACCACTTGAGCTCTGGAGGGTTTTACCCCCTTCATGACCAGGCAATTTTTTTTTTGCTATTCTGCACTGTGCTACTTTAACAGGCAATTGCGCAGTCATGCAACGCTGTACCCAAATGAAGTTTATATTTTTATTTTTTTTCACAAATAGAGCTGCCTCTTGGTATTTGATCACCGCTGAGTTTTTTATTTTTATGTAATATAAATGAAAAAAGACCAAAAATTAAAAAAACAAACAATATTTTTTACTTTCCACTATAACACTTATCCAATAAAAAAAAAAGCAAACAAAAAACAACAAATTTCTTTGATAAATTTAGACCAAAATTTATTTTTCTACATGGCTTTGGTAAAAAAACAAAAACAAAAAAACCCCAATAAGTGTATATTGATTGGTTTGTGTGAAAGTTATAGGATCTACAAATTACAGTACATATACTTGAATCTTTATTTTATTTTATTTTTTTTCATGGGGGTGATCAGCAACTTATAGTGGGGCTGTGATGGTGCGGCGGGCAATCTGACACTGGGTGGGGAATGACTAACTGACACTGACATCTCCAGTGATACTAATACAGTGATAATATACACTGTCACTATACTAGTGACCAGGGGCGGACTGACAATTCATGTGGCCCCCGGGCAATAGGGGATCATGGGGCCCCTGTGTCCTTGCCCAAACTCAAAAAAGCCTATGAAAAAGGTACCAGGGACATCTCATTGGGCCCCCTACTGACCCCGGGCCCTCGGGCAGTGCCCGATTTTCCAAATGGTCAGTCCGCCCCTGCTAGTGACACTGGCTGGGAAGGGGTTACCGTCTCAGGGTAATCAAGGGCTTAATGTGTGTCTTACAATTGTTAATGTGTGCTGCTTTTTGCTTTTTTTACTAAAGATCGGTTTCTTCTCCCTGAACAAACAGACAAAGATGTTTCCCTGTGTACAGAGCCCTGTGTGTTTTGACAACACAGAGCTCTGGGCTGTGATTGGATAGCGCTGGTCAGCAGGTCTCATCCCATGAATCATTGGCTGGGACCTGCTGACAAAATCCTGCTGTGTACAATCACAGTGAGAGTCAGTGGGGGGGGGCCAGGAAGAAATGAGAGCTGAAGTACAGGTACATGAGTGCCTGTGTGAGCCGCCTGCCTGCAGTAAAGGTGGTCCTAAAGTGGTGAACCTAAAGCAAACCAAGATTCAAGTAAGAATACATATGTATTTAGATAATGTTTGCTTGTCCTGAAGTTCAGTTTTAGGCCCCTTTGACATGGAGCAGATCCGTTTTACTCTGCAGAGCAAAGTGGGCAGATGACAGGTCTGTAACCGCTCCACCTATGCAGAGCGGACACAGACACAGCCCGCTCTGCTCTATCAGCAGTTGGATGCACACAGACTGGCTGTTTACCTCCAACTGCCCTCCGATCTGTCCAGATGGCGGGGAGCGGATCCCCTTCCGTTTGTTTATGGTGGATCAGATTGGAGGTAGGCGGGTGTAAATAGACACAACTCCATTTTCATCCGATGCTTCATAAAGGAGAATGGAGGGTCCACCTGAAAGATGGACAGGTAGACCTGATTGGACCACATGGGTGAAAGGGGCCTTAAGAAAAAAAAAAAAAAAGGAATACATTCTCTATCCTTCACTTCCAGTGGTTCTCCTCCTTCCATTACCCTTGTCTCACTTCTCCCCTTCCTATCCGGTGCAATCACATACTCCCATTGCTTGCCTATACACCGGACAGTTTTGTGACTTTGGTGTACACTAGGGGTCTCCAAACCTTCAAAACAAGGGCCAGTTTACCGCCCTTCAAATATTAGGGAGGCCAGACTATGGCTAGCGGGAGTAGAAAATTCCTTGGCATTGGTGGGAGTAAATAATGCCATAGGTTTGGTGGTCAATGGGAGTAAAAAATATTAGATCATTGGTATCAGTGTGAGGAATAGTTCCCTATCAGTGGGAGGAAAGGTGCCCCATCACTGGTATCAGTGGGAGGAAAGGTGCCCCATCACTGGTGGCAGTGGGAGGAATGGTGCCCCATCACTGGTGTCAGTAGGAAGAATGGTGCCCCATCAGTGGTGTCAAGAAGAGGAACAGTGCCCCCATCATTTGAGTCCGTGGGAGGAACGGTGTTCCATCTTTTGAGTCAGTGAGAGGAATGTTGCTCCATCATTTGAGCCAGTGGCAGGAATGGTGCCCCATCTTTGGTGTCAGTGGCAGGAATGGTGCCTCCTATCAGTGGAAGGAACAGTGCCCCAAGGGCCAGATAAAGGCAAGGAATGGGCCACATCTGGCCCGTGGGCCGCAGTTTGGAGACAAATCAAGAAAAGTGGGGTCTGGTGTATAGTCTGGAAATAAGTGTGGTTTGCCAGACTATCATCCCATACATGTGTAGAAAATTCCAAAATTAATTCTGATGTGGCACTTTAATTATATTACTGGTAACCGCTGAGGATACAAAGCCAAACTGATGTAAATATAATAATTTTATTGTATTACAAATTTTTCTTTGAAACAATAAATGGTCCATTACTATCCATATATGTAAGCTAAACACATGAAGGTGCTCCTAGTACATATCCTTGAAATAGGTCAACGCGTTTGACGGGTTGTCCCACTTCTTCAGGACCAACAAGGGTAATGTAGCACTTAACAAGTTGCACATGAAACAATAAGGTCATCTCCCTATCAGGATGACTAGGGGTCTAACTTGTCCCGGATGTAGAAAAATAGGAAGGTTGTGTCAGATCACTGTGCCTGCCGGCCTATTGGAGAAGCCTTCAGACATACAAGGCCTCCAATATCCTCCTCAAGGTATCTCAACATATAATAGGCCCAAATGTAAAATTACGCATAAAGATCTAAAACGGCAGTTAGAGACAGCTCGAAAAAGACGCCATCAAGTCTCAGAGCCACTCTTTGGAAAAACTGTCAACCCAATAGGAGTAACAGAACAGATGAGACTTCAATGGGCTGCCTGCACACAGCACCTGGAGACTAGAGCTGCTGTAAAAAACAGCCTCCTCAAGGAATGGGGGCGCCCGTGTGATCGAGGCGAATGGGGCTGTTAGCGATTTACTTTTGGGGGTTTGCGACAGGTGGGAAGCCCTATTGAAAGTAATGGGAGGCTGACAGCTCCCATTGATGTCTCTCCCATGTAATTGCTCATGGAGCGATTTTCTGTGAATGATCGGCCCTGGACGCAAATGGTCAGTTTCCCACTGATTTCAATGGGGTGACTGCCTGCAGCTAATTACCCCCGCTGGGTTTCCTAAATGTAATTACTAATGGCCCATTAGCAAGTACAAACGGGGTCTTGAAGTTTTCTTGTTTCCCTTAACTAAATGATAAAAATCTTGTTGGGCGATAGAAACCATCAAAATGCAACTCAAAAGGGTGTTTTCAATCTATTCACATTTATTTTTTTATTTTCACTTGAAGCCAGGAACAAGATTATCTGAAAGCATCAAAAAGCCCAAAAACAAGGATAAAAAATAATTTTTGGTGGATATGCAAATCAAATGTGCTTTTTTTTTTTTTTTTTTTTAATAACGGCCGGGAGTTTTCGCAGGAAAATGCATGAGTTATATTACACAGAAGTTTCAATTAGGGCTCATTCACACCAGGTGCGTTGAGTTGTTTTGATTTGCTTTGACCAATGTGGGCTCAGCACAAAGACATATAGAAAGCAATTGTTTTCTATGCATCCTCTTCACACCTTACAGGTGCGTCCAGTCTGCGTGAATGAATTCCTGACATTAAAAACTCTGAATGAACCCTCAGCCCACTGCTATATACCATTTCCAGCAAACTTTGCACACACACAAATATTTTTAGTTCACATACATTGCAATACATGTTTAAGCTGCATCAACGAATTCCCTCTATGACCAGTCCCTACTCTGCAAAATGTAAATGTAGATGTACAGCCAATATGGGGCAAATATACATAAGATATACCTGTCCCCAATTCCAAACAAGTTTATATATATATATATATATACACACAGTATATTGCCAAAAGTATTGGGCCAGCCCTCCAAATCATTGGATTCAGGTGTTCCAATCACCTCCATGGCCACAGGTGTATAAAATCATCACCTAGGCATGCAGACTGCTTCTACAAACATTTGTGAACGAATGGGTCGCTCTCAGGAGCTCAGTGACTCCAAGCGTGGTCCCGTGATAGGTTGTCACCTGTGCAATAAGTCCATCCGTGACATTTCCTTGCTACTAAATATTCCACGCTCAACTGTTAGTGGGATTATAACAGAGTGGAAGCAACTGGGAACAACAGAAACTCAGCCACCAAGTGGTAGGCCACGTAAAATGACAGAGCGGGGTCAGTGCATGCTAAAGCACACAGTTTGAGGAAATCGCCAACTGTCTGCAGAGTCAATAGCTAAAGATCAACAAACATCGTGTGGCCTTCAGAGTAGCATAACAACAGTACGTAGAGAGCTCCATGGAATGGGTTTCCATGACCGAGAACTTGCATCTAAGCCTTACATCACCAAGTGCAATGCAAAGCGTCGGATGCAGTGGTGTAAAGCATGCCGCCACTGGACTCTAGAGCAGTGGAGATCTCTGTGTTCTCTGGAGTGACCAATCAAGCTTCCCTGTCTGGCAATCCGATGACTGTGTCTGGGTTTATGTGGTTGCCAGGAGAACAGTACTTGCCTGATTGCATTGTGCCAAGTGTAAAGTTTGGTGGAGGGGGATTATGGTGGGGGGTTGTTTTTCAGTGGTTGGGCTTGGCTCCTTAGTTCCAGTGAAGGGATGTCTTAAGATGTCAGCATACCAAGACATTTTGGACAATGTCATGCTCCCAACTTTGAGGATGGCCCTTTCCTGTTTCAACATGACTGCGCACCAGTGCACAAAGCAAGGTCCATGGATGACAGAGTTTGGGGTGGAGGAACTTGACTGGCCTGCACAAAGTCCTGACCTCAACCTGATAGAACACCTTTGGGATGAATTAGAGCGGAGACTGTGAGCCAGGCCTTCTCATCCAACATCAGTGCCTGACCTCACAAATGTGATTCTAGAAGAATGGTCAAACCTTCCCATAGACACCCTCCTAAACCTTGTGGACGGCCTTCCCAGAAGAGTTGAAGCTGTTATAGTTGCAAAGGGCGGGCCAACTCAATATTGAACCCTACAGACTAAGACTGGGAGGCCATTAAACTTCATGTGCGTGTAAAAGCAGACCGACCAATATATATATAACCCATTAGGTGCTAAAGGGGTGTGACCACATGTTAACACTAAAAATTCTGAATGAACCCTCTGCATACTGCTGTACACCATTTCTAGCAAACTAAACAAAAACAGGGATGTTTACTACACATACATTGCAATACATGGTTAAAGGAGAAGTAGGGCCAAAGCTCTCCTGTGGGTCACATTTCTGTGACTCGTATTCAGCCGGTCCAGGTTTTTGAAAGATCAGAACTTTAATGTCGGGATCCACCCAAATGTGTGGTTCCTCAGCTGGCTCAGCCTCCCAGCGTGCTGCTGAGATCTTGAGCCTGCCACTCCCACCCTATGCACAGCCCGGCAGTCCAGTAAGTGATGGACTGATAGTCATTGGCTTTCTGCTCACTGAAGACTGGGAACAGAGTGATCAATGTGTCTTTGACCTTTCAGCCATAGAGGCAGTGGGGTACCAATGCTGCATCCAGTTGAGTATACATTTTTTAAATTCTTTTTTAAGTTTGTTATTATTATACAGGATTTATATAGTGCCAACAATCTGCACAACACTTTACAATGTGAGAGCAAACAGTACAGTTACAATACAATTCAATACAGGAGGAACGAGAGGGCTCTGCTCATTAAATCTTACAATCCAAAAGGAAGAGGGGCAAATGATACAAAAGGTAATAATTGTGGGGGATGAGCTGATGGAGAAAATACATGTACAGTTGTTAGGTGGAGGCAGGATAGGCTTTTCTGAAGAGAAAAGTTTTTAGGGATCACCTAAAAGTGGACAGAGTGGGTGACAGTTGGACAGATTGGGGTACGGAGTTCCATAGGATGGGAGAGACTCGGGAGAATTCCTGGAGGTGAACATGGCAAGTGGAGACAAGGGAACTAGAGAGCAGGAGGTCTTGGGAGGAACAAAGAGAACGATTTTGTTGGTATTTTGAGACTAGGGTAGTGATGTAACTGCAGGCCGAGTAGTGGATGGCTTTGTAAGTTGTTGTTAGTATTTTTAATTTAATTCACTGTGTGAGTGGCAGCCAATGCAGGGATTGGCAGAGAGGGGTGGAGGACACTGAATGGAAGCCAGTGGAGGGATTGGCGGAGAGGGGTGGAGGACACTGATTGGAGGCCAGTGGAGGGATTGGCTAAGAGGGGTGGAGGACACTGATTGGAGGCCAGTGGAGGGATTGGCGGAGAGGGGTGGAGGACACTGATTGGAGGCCAGTGGAGGACTTGGCGGAGAGGGGTGGAGGACACTGAATGGAAGCCAGTGGAGGGATTGCAGAGAGGGGTGGAGGACACTGATTGGAGGCCAGTGGAAGGATTGGCAAAGAGGGGTGAAGGACACTGATTGGAGGCCAGTGGAGGAATTGGCAGAGAGGGGTGAAGGACACTGATTGGAGGCCAGTGGAGGAATTGGCAGAGAGAGGTGGAGGACACTGATTGGAGGCCAGTAGTAGATGAGCCTGGCAGCAGTATTCATGATGGACTGGAGGGGGAATAGCCTATGTAAAGGTAAGCCAATAAGGAGGGAGTTGCAGTAGTCGAGGCAAGAGATGACCAGGGAGTAAATTAGGAGCTTTGTGGTGTAATTGGTTAGGAATGGGCGTATATGGAAAATGTTGTGGAGGATGAGATGGCAAGTGATTGAATGTGGGGCCGAAAGGATAGTTCAAAGTCCAGGATTACACCTAGCATCCTGGATCCACTGTTCAGATGACATAAACTGGGCCATGCGCCACCATCTTGGTCCTCTACTGATGACATGTAGGTCTAGTCTGCTGGCTGTTCTAGGTACTGATCCTGCAGCCAAGTGAAGGAATTCTTGGATGTCACCAGAACTAGTGTCCCCTTTGGAAGGTGTCACCTCTATTCCTGTTCTGGTGACAATCCAAAATTTGGGATTTTCTTTCCCTTTCATATAGAAAGGGCGAATTTCCTTGCCTGAGGTACAGAGAGCAAAAAAAAAAACCTGACAGGGGTTCTAATCGCCACTCTATCCAAAACTCAGAAAAAAAAAAGTTATGAATTAAAATATACATATAATTATACATAAATTAAAATATATATTCAGCTTTGAAGTGATAGATCTACCTGTACGTGTGTGCGTCCACGAGCGTTCTACATTCGTTAAGGTTTGCCTTGTTCATTTAATTCGGCTACTCAATGCGCAATATTTGCCCCAAACTATGGCGTGCGCCTTTTTTTTTCCTTTTTATATGCATACTTTGTGACCATGTGCATTAGCGCACTACAATGCATGAAAGTTAGCAAGCTGCATTGGAAGGCCGTTAAGAATGAATGCCAACAAGGACACGCATCTGTTGTTTGGCGCGGGAGCGCGCACAGATTCACGCACGTTCCCCCAGCACACAGCTGTCAATGGGGGCGTATGTCTCGAATTCGCTATATTGTCTTAGAAGAGCAGAGAGTGTTTCCAGGATGAATCCGACTTCTTGGAACGACTGCGCCAGGAGGATTTTTTTTTTCCTTTAATGGCTTTTGTTCAGAAAAAGTTCTAATTGGAGTAGAATGGTGAGCGCTGTCATGTCAGTGTAATATCAGGTGATGGATTGCCCCGAGAATGGCATCCAGGCTTTCATTAGAAAGGTGTTTGTGCAGATTAGTGGTGTGAGGAGACAGAGCACTGATAATTGTAATAGCCGGGCGGCAGGTAATTAATTTTTTTTAATCAAGTTAATGGTAGGAACGTCGAATGCGTTACACAGACTGGATCAGATCAGTACATTGCCTGGCATCTGTTGACAGTCACTTAAAGGGACCCCGTCACCAGACCATTCACCTCAACAACAATCTTCCCATTTAAAAAAAAAATAAAGAAATAAAAAACCTCCTCAGCGTCTGTGAATCTTCAAAATATTTATTTCAGGTACTTATATAGCGCCATCAATTTATGCAGCACTTTACATATATACAGTACATTCACATCAGTCCCTAACCCTCAAGGGGCGTACAATCTAAGGTCCCTAACTTACATTCATACATACACATACTAGGGCCAATTTAGACAGGATCCAATTATTCTACCAGCATGTCTTTGGATTGTGGGAGGAAACCAGAAGAAACCCAGACAGGTACAGGGACAACATGCAAACTCCAGGCAGGTGGTGCCATGGTTGGGATTTGAACCAGCGACCCCTAGTACTGCCAGGCCACTGTGCCGCCCACAAATATCATACATAAACTTGATCCATCTCCAAAAACCAATTCTTTTGTGTCCACGTATACCTCAAAAAGAACAAATAGCTACATATAGTGCATTATCCTCAAAAATATATAGCAAAATCAATTAGCAATGTGCGCTTGTGTTCAAAATGTATTGATAGAAAAATCAGCTAGTGTCCACTGAATATGGCTGAATTAAATAATTCACCCAATATGGAAAATTGAGCTCTGAGTCTACTGACACCACATCCAAGATGGCAGAGGCCACCTGCAGTCTCGGGGGGGGGGGGGGGGCTTGACATCAGCACTAGGGTTGTTGGTTTGAATCCCAGCAATGGCACCACCTGCCTGGAGTTTGCATGTTCTCCCTGTGACTACGTGGGTTTTCTCTGTGTACTCCGGTTTCCTCCAACATTCCAAAGACATGCTGGTAGGTGAATTGGCTTCTGTCTAAATTGTCCCTAGTATGTGTATGAATGTGAGTTAGGGACCTTAGATTGTACACCCCTTGAGGGTTAGGGACTGATGTGAATGTACAATATATATGTAAAGTGCTGCATAAATTGACAGCGCTATATAAGTACCTGAAATAAATAAATAAATAAATCTACACAAAGGAGACTTTTACAGGTAAATAACATGGATAAAGTATGTAAATGCACATATCAATGAATATCAAAATCGGTATAACCACAAAATTTCTAACAAAGTGAAATATAATAAGATACAATAAAATGAAATAAATCCCCTAGACGCACAAAAAAAAAAGGGACGTGACGTCAGATGTAAGACGTAAACCGGAAGTAGCGGAGTGGCCATCTTGAGAGAGGTTCTGTATAGCCTGTGCTGTATTGTGCTTACCCTAAAAAATACTTTATGTAGCTTTACAACTCATTCCCCATAAGGATCCACTCACGGCCGATCCTACAGACGCATCATCATCCTCATAAGGGATACCTCCGAAAAAAACGCATCATAGTGTATCATCCTTTAACCTCCCTAGCGGTATGATTATGTCAGTATTTCTGTGCTCAAAGCGGTACATTTTTTTGCATGGAAATATGTCGTTTTTTTATTGTAGGCCTGTAATTTTTAGGAATAACTCACTGAAATCTGTCCGAACAAGAGTCTATTAAACATCCCGGGTATGTTAAAATTTGAAACACGAAATCTTAAATTATAATTTAATAAATAATCATAAAAAATAATAATATAATAATAATAAATTTAATTCAATAATATAATCAAACCAAAAACACTGAAATTTGAAATATAGCGCCAAGTTCGCACATCACTGAGCAAAGTCGCAAAATCGTTTTCAGTGTCTGATGACGAATTTCCCCCACAAATCATTATCACTCAATTCTACAAGTGGTTCTGATTTACTATCGCTGTTCTCTAGCCGGTCTAAAACTGCTTTTGACCTAAAGGGACGCTTTTTGGACGCCATGGACGTTTTCTCAGTTTCCAGGCAGAAAGAACAGTAAAAATGCAGGCAGGGCGCAGGACAAAGCACTCGGGACAAAATGTATGTGAAATGGTTTGATACAGTAATGTTATACTATGTGATTTTAGTGAATTTAGTGAATGTCACTTTTTGTCATTTTCAAATTTCCCACCGTTCCGTCCCCCGTACATCCCGACGTTGCAGGGGACGGAACCCAGATGACAGATGCCGGCATCCGCTGGAGGACATTACAGGGAACACTGCAGGAGGGACATCGCGGGTAGGGCATGGTAAGCCCGAGTGTAGCTCGGGGTTACCGCTTGTGGTACTGAAACTTTACCCCGAGCTACACTCGGGAATACCGCCAGGGCGGCTACACATGTGGTAAGTGGTCCCCTTTTCAACACCACTTAGTGAAACGAAAAGAACCACTCTCCACCACCTTCCAAAGTTCCAGGGGTGGACTGACCATTTGGAAACTCGGGCACTGCCCGAGGGCCCGGGGTCAGTAGGGGGCCCCATGAGATGCCCCTGGTACCTTTTTCATAGGCTTTTTTGAGTTTGGGCAAGGACACAAGGGGCCCCATGATCCCCTATTGCCCGGGGCCCCATGAGTTGTCAGTCCGCCCCTGTAACCATGCACCTTACCGGACTACAGATATCCAATAGCATAAATAGATGTGAAATGACTCCTCTTAATCCATACTGATCCAATCTCCAATCGCAATAAGCATCATATCATAGTTCAAAAAAGAGAGAAACACCATAGAGTGTAGTAAATTGTATAAATGGTCTATTTTATTAAAAATGTGCTTACAGGAAGAAAACTCTTAAATCGCATGTATCCTCAATGAGAAACCGTGTAATATCCATCCAATACAGCACAGGCTATACAGAACCTCTCTCAAGATGGCCACTCCGCTACTTCTGGTTTACGTCTTACATCTGACGTCACGTCCCTTTTTTTTGTGCGTCTAGGGCAGTGGTCGGCAAGCCGCGGCTCGCGAGCCACATGCGGCTCTTTACAAACTTAAATGTGGCTCTTCTGTGTGCTGGGCGCCCGCTCCCCTCCCTCCTCTTGGGCGGCCGCCCCAAAAGTCAGGACTCTGCAGCTGTCAGGATGTAGGCGGGGCAGCCAGGATGTAGGCGGGGCAGCGTGACGAACTCCTCTCCTCTCACAGTCCGCCCTGAAGACCAGAACGGCGCGGGAACGCGGCGAGAAGAACGCGCGGAGCAAAGGTAAGTGAATTGACACAATATGGGGAATGAATTACTATAGGGGGGATGAATTACTATAGGGGGGATGAATTACTATAGGGGGGATGAATTACTATATGGGGGATTAATTACTATATGGGGGATTAATTACTATGGGGGATGAATTACTATATGGGGGATGAATTACTATATGGGGGATTAATTACTATGGGGGATTAATTACTATGGGGGATGAATTACTATATGGGGGATGAATTACTATATGAGGGATGAACTACTATGGGGGATGAATTACTATGGGGGATGAATTACTATATGGGGGATGAATTACTATATGAGGGATGAACTACTATGGGGGATGAATTACTATATGGGGGATGAATTACTATGGGGGATGAATTACTATATGAGGGATGAATTACTATATGGGGGATGAATTACTATGGGGGATGAATTACTATATGGGGGATGAATTACTATGGGGGATGAATTACTATGGGGGATGAATTACTATATGGGGGATGAATTACTATGGGAGATGAATTACTATATGGGGGATGAATTACTATAGGGGGGATGAATTACTATATGGGGGATGGATTACTATATGGGGGATGAATTACTATATGGGGGATTAATTACTATATGGGGAATTAATTACTATGGGGGATGAATTACTATATGGGGGATGAATTACTATGGGGGATGAATTACTATATGGGGGATGAATTACTATGGGGGATGAAATACTATATGGGGGATGAATTACTATGGGGGATGAATTACTATATGGGGGATGAATTACTACGGGGGATGAATTACTATGGGGGATGAATTACTATATGGGGGATGAATTACTATGGGGGATGAATTACTATATGGGGGATGAATTTTCAGTTTTAAAAATGTGGCTCTCAAAATAAATTTCAATCGTGGTTTTGGGGAGATTTGGCTCAGTTGAAAAAAAAGGTGCCCACCACTGGTCTAGGGGATTTATATCATTTTGTTGTATCTTATTATATTTCACTTTGTTAGAAATTTTGTGGGTATACCAATTTTGATATTCATTGATATGTACATCTCACATATTTTAAGTCTCCTTTGTGTAGATGTCAACCCCCCCCCCCTTCCCTTCCCTGAGACTGCAGGTGGCCTCTGCCATCTTTGATGTGGTGCCAGTAGACTCAGAGCTCAATTTTCCTTATTGGCTGAAATCTTATTGGAAAATAAAAATTCTATTGTTTTTTCCTTTATTTTCAAGGTTTTTCTTCACATTGGGTATATTTAAGGTAGCTCTAGGGCAGCATTTCTCAACATTTTGCCATCAGGATGCCATTTAAAACTATTAGAGCCCCCTTCACTTCAGTGGTCCCCTTCCATGTCAGTAGTCCCCCCTTTCACATTGGTAGTCCCCTTCACCTCAGATATCCCCATTCCCATCAGAGGTCCCCTTATACGTCAGAGGTTCCCCTTCACATCAGAGGTCCTCTTTCACATTAGAGATCCTCCTTCACATCAGAGGTTCTCTCCACATCAGTGGTCTCTCTCCTGTCAGTGGTTCCCTTCCATGTCAGTGGCATCCTTTCATATCAGAGATCCACCTTCACGTCAAAGGTCCCCCTTCATGTCAGGGGTCCCCTTCACATCAGTGGTCCCCCTGTATGTCAGAGGTGTTCCTCCACATCAGTAGTCCCCCTCCACATCAGAGGCCCCCTTTCACATCAGAGTTCCTGCTTCACATCAAAGGTCTCCTTCCACATCAATGGTCCCCTTCAACATCTGTCACCCTCTATGTCAGAGATCCCCCTTCAAGTTCGAGGTCCCCCTCCATGTCAGTGGTCCCCCTCCATGTTAGAGGCCCCCTTTCACATCTAAGATCCACCTTCACTTCGGAGGTCACCCTTCATGTCTAAAAACCTCCTCCACATCAGTGGTCCCCCTCCATGTTAGCGGCCCCCTTTTACATCCAAGATCCTTTTTCATTTCAGGGGTCCCCCTTCACATCTAAAGACCTCCTCCACATCAGTGGTCCCCTTCCATGTCAATTGTCCCCTTCCACATCAGTTGCCCCCCTCCACATCAGAGGCCCCCTTTCACATCAGAGTTCCTCCTTCACATCAAAGGTCTCCTTCCACATCAATGGTCCCATTCCACATCTGTAGTCCTCTATGTCAGAGGTCCTCCTTCAAGTCAGAGGTCCCCCTCCATGTCAGTGGTCCACCTCCATGTTAGAGGCCCCCTTTCACATCTAAGATCCACCTTCACTTCAGAGGTCACCCTTCATGTCTAAATACCTCCTCCACATCAGTGATGCCCCTCCATGTTAGATGCCCCTTTTCACATCCAAGATCCTTTTTCATGTCAGGGATCCCCCTTTACTTCTAAAGCCCTCCTCCGCATCAGTGGTCCCCTTCCATGTCAGTTGTCCCCTTCCACATCAGTCGCCCCCCTCCATGTCAGAGGCCCCCTTTCACGTCAGAGGTTCATCTTCATGTCAAAGGTTCCCCTTCATGTCAGAGGTCCCCCTTCACATCACAGTCTCCCTCCACGTCAGAGGTCCCGATGTGGAGCGGGACACTCCACATTAGGGTCATATTATGTTTTTGGGTCCTACTGTTAGAGTTGAATTCACTGTTCAGGTCATAATAAATGTTCTGTTCCTACTGTTATATATATATATACTGCATGTTGAAATGCATTTTTATTACAAAATAAAATAAAAATATTTTAATAATACATTTCAAATATACTGTATGTCTTTAAAAATACAAATCTACATTTTTGGAATTCATTTAGAACTACTGTATATGTAAAAATATATGTTAAAGTTACTTTTTTATATGTTAAAAAAATCTCAAGAATATATATAAAAAAATTTTTAACATATAAAAAAGTCATTTTAATATATATTTTTACATATATGTATGGGACCTCTGTGTGAGGTCCCGGTTCATGTGATCACTGATTGGATACTTTTGGATACAAATTCTGCCCAATTTTCTTTAGATTTACCTTGAACTGTGTAGTGCAAGGGCCCGCCTAATTGGATACAATTGAAAGAAGAAGAAGAGAAAGAGAGAAATAAGGAGAAAAAGAAGAGGAAGAAGAAGAGAAAGAAGAAGAAGTAGAGAAAGAAGAAGTAGAAGAAGAGAAAGAAGAGGAAGAAGAAGAAGAGAAAGAAGAGGAAGAAGAAGAAGAGAAAGAAGAAGAAGAAGAAGAAGAAGAAGAAGAGAAAAAAGAAGAAGAAGAAGAGGAAGAAGAGGAAGAGAAAGAAGAAGAAGAAGGAGAAGGAGAAAAAGAAGAGGAAGAAGAAGAGAAAGAAGAAGAAGAAGCAGAAGAAGAGAAAGAAGAAGAAGAGGAAGAAGAGGAAGAGAAAGAAGAAGAAGAAGAGAAAGAGAGAAATAAGGAGAAAAAGAAGAGGAAGAAGAAGAGAAAGAAGAAGAAGAAGAAAGAAGAGGAAGAGAAAGAAGAGGAAGAAGAGAAAGAAGAATAAGAGGAGGAAGAAGAAGAAGAGAAAAAAGAAGAAGAAGAAGAGAAAGAAGAGGAAGAGAAAGAAGAAGAAGAAGAGAAAGAAGAAGAATTCCAGTCCGCTATTATATTTGACATTAAAAAGTATTGCGGTTGCAGCAATGTATCTATTTGTATCCGAAAAAAAAACATCTGTATCCGAAATGGATACAAATAGATACATTGTTGCAACCGCAATACTTTTTCATGTCAAATATAATAGCGGGGCTCTCTGCAGGGACAGAAGTAATTAAATGCCGGCCGTAGACGGGAAGAAAATCGGACGATTTTTTTTACTGTTGGTGGTAACGTCGGCCTATTGAACAACTGATTTTTCATTTTTTTGTTAAAAAACCTACCGGTTTTCTCCCCGTCTATGGCCTGCATTAGTGTCTGTTCTGATCTGACAGTAGGGATCCGTCTATAGACAAGGAAGGTGCTCATATGAAAAGGACCTAAATCTTCAATCAGAATAGCAAGTTCTGAATGCCTTCAGGGCATAGACTAATAATTGACTCCATTTTGTAAAATAAAATTTGTTGGCATGATCTGGATGAATATAATAAATGTTTTAAGGCAGTCAAGGGATATGATCTATGTCTATCATCCCAGGATATGTAAATATAACATCGGACAGACACTAAAATATGTTCAAGTGGGATTGAGATGCATTCATCGCTTCTAAATCTGACAAGCAAATAAATATTATTAATATTCCAGTAATACAATAACAGACTTCCAGCTGTTTGATCTACTGTACACTGCGAAATTTGCAGCACGCTCCTTTGACTGAAAAACACCAGCCGTTCCCCGGTGTATATCACTTTATCTTGTCATTAAATGCATGCAAAGTAGGTCAGTTATTACACTGAATGATATATAGATTAATTGCAACGGCTGATGAAAAGGCCTATTCCTCACCATCCACACTGACATCCTTCTAGTATTTATTGCCGAAATAAATCTCATCTTGCCAATTCTGTTCCGAGTCTCATTTCTATTTCCCTTACGTCTCTTTTACCTGTAGCGATATCCTATGCCCTGCTGAACCATTTCAGCCCGGGTTCACACTGATGCCTTGCGGAACTTGCAGAGTTTTCTGTGCAAATTGCTCACCGCATCAGAATCGCACTTCATTTATGCGAACCGCTGTGGGTGTGTATGTTAAGGTAACAGCGCCCCCAAATCGGTCCGCAAAACGCGGTGCGATGTGCAGAATCGGATCGCATAGGTGTGAATATCCATGCGATCCAATTCTAGTACGGACCATAAAAAGGGTCCTGCACATTTTTGGTGCGGGCGCGGTGCGATTAGAGCCGTACAAAATGTATTGCACCAATCGCACTGCACACAAATCGCATGTGATTTGCACAGGAATGCGGCGCGGATTGTGCGAATCATGTAATATACCGCACCGCGTATACGTGAACCCGGGCTGAAAGCAGAAAGACAAAGATTGGACAAAGAAGGCTTGTAATCAGGGGCGGACTGACCATTCGAGCACTCGGGCACTGCCCGAGGGCCCGGAGTCAGTAGGGGGCCCCATGAGATGTCCCTGGTACCTTTCATTGGTTTTTCATAGGCTTTTTTGGGTGTGTGTGAGGACACATAGGTCCCATGATCCCCTATTGCCTGGGGGCCCCATGAGTTGTCAGTCCGCCTCTCCTTGTAATTAAGCCCCTCCTCCGCCATCTGTGATTTTCCTGCATGATGGCAGGCAGGCAGCCAGATCTGTATGGTTTCTAGTTATTGAGAGTTTACTGGCATAATGATGTCTCTAACCATGATTTTGGCTCCGTTCACACCTATGCATTTTTTAGTGATTTTTGCAGAAACTCACTACAGTCCATTTAACATGGTTTCCTATGGAACGTGTTCACATCTATGCTTTTTTGAGCTGCTGTGTTTTTGGAAAGGTTCAGGGACTTTTTTAAAAGCAAAAAGCAGCGCTTTTGCTACAATAGAGTTCAATGGAGAAGCTTCTGAAATGCATGGTAGTGCGTTTTTGCCACGTTTTGCATCTTGATTCTGCGCAGCAACAAAAAAAATTCCACTTTAACAAAAAAAAAATGGAAAGCACAGTAAAAACGCAGTAAAAATGTGTGTAGAAAAACACAAAATGAACTGCGAAAAGCACTGCAAAACGGACAAAAAGCAAACTGCATAGGTATGAACGGAGCCTTTATCTCTTACATACCAGTAATAAAGCAATCATTCTGTTCCATGAGTGTGCTCTGCAGTTTTAGGATGGCTCTTGCCTAAGCCTAGGTTCACACCTATGCATTTTGAGTTTGATGCGTTTCTGCAGTGATTTTTGCGGTGCGTTTTTGGTGCGTTTGCATTTTTTTCCCAACTTGTTGCTGGGCAGAACAAAATGCAAAATGCATCAAAAACACTACATGCTTTTCTGCAGCGTCTCCATTCCTGCCCAGGCCAATTTTTAGCTTTCACACTTTGAATGACAATTGCGCGGTCATGCAACACTGTACACATGTGAATTTTTTAGCATTTTTTTGAGACAGATAAAACTTTATTTTGGTGGTATTTAGTCACCACTGGGATTTTTATTTTTTTGCTATGTAAATGAAAAAGTCCAAACATTTTGAAAAGAAAGTGTTTTTCTTATATAATTTTGCAAATAAATAATCTTTCATAAATCTTGGCCAAAATGTATTCATCTATCTTTTTAGTCAAAAAAAACCCAAATTAGTTTATAACCAAAAATTATAATTTTTCAATTTTTTTTTTTAAATGTTTATTTTATTTTTCTTATATTATTATTTATGGGGTTTTATTTTAACATACTGTCACCCTAGCAGTACAGTGTCACCATAGTGACACTGTACTACTTGTGGGGGGTGATGAAGACTTTTTTTCTTTTTTTTACACTGATTGCTTTTACACCCATAAAGGCAGTAAAAGCAATAATTACTCCTTCTCTCTGGCTGCATTCTTGCAGCCATTGAGAAATACTGTGTGCAGGGGCGGACTGACAACTCATGGGACCCCGGGCAATAGGGGATCACGGGGCCCCTGTGTCCTTGCCCAAACTCAAAAAAGCCTATGAAAAAGGTACCAGGGGCATCTCATGGGGCCCCCTACTGACCCCGGGCCCTCGGGCAGTGCCCGAGTTTCCAAATGGTCAGTCCGCCCCTGACTGTGTGAGCTGTGATTGGTCACAGCTTCTCACATGGTACAAGGCTGTTGTGAATAGCCTTGTACCATGTGATCTCTGTGATCGTTCACAGATTTCACACGTGGTAAGCAATGATGTCAGAAGTGACATCTTGCTCTATGTTGACACAGGGCTCTGTACAAAGAGAACGATCTCTCTGTTTCTCATCCCAGCAAAGCAAACAAAGCGATCTATTACCCCCGGTTTACATATATGCGGTCGCGCCGGCCGCGTTTTGCACGGGCACGAGAGCCCATTCATTTGTATGGACTCCCGTGCCTGTGACACGCAGCGAAGAAGTTCCTGCACTTCTTTGGAAAACGCAGCCGGCATGGGAACCTCGGTTTCCAGTACGGTTGCGTTTTTCAGTGCGGGCGGCATGCCATTAGAACTAATAGCACCCACCCGCGGGTCCGCATTTCTCTGTGCGGGTGGTGCGGCTGCACGGATTTTCGTGCGGATCTGCAGCAGCACCACCCCCAAAGATGTGAATCTAGGGTTAGTAAAGCGGCACACATTACACATAGGTAGGCACACAATTAACACCTTGATTGCCCTAGGACAGTGGCTAAATGGTCAGCACTTCCGCCTGGCAGCACTAGGGTTGTTGGTTTGAATCCCAACGGCACCAACTGCCTGGAGTTTATATGTTCTGCCCGTGTGTGGCTTTCCTCTGGGTACTCCGATTTCCTCCCACACTCCAAAGACATGCTGGTAAGTTAATTGGCTCCTGTCTAAATTGTCCCTAGTATGTGTATGTATGAATGTGAGTTAGGGACCTTAGATTGTACACCCCTTGAGGGTTAGGGACTGATGTGAATGTACAATATATATATGTAAAGCGCTCCAAAAATTGACAGCGCTATATAAGTACCTGTAATACCTAAATAAAACCCCTTCCCAGCCAGAGTCAGTACAGTGACAGTTTACAGTATTAGCACTGATCACTGTAGTGGTGATGTCAGTGGCAGTTAGTCAGTTCTCCCAGTGTCAGTAAGTGTCAGATTGCTCACTGCACTATCGCAGTCTCATTACAAGTTGCTGATAACCACCATTAGTAGTAAAAAATAATAATACAAAATTCCAGTATAGACTGTATACCAGGCAGACTGACAACTCATGGGGCCCCCGGACAATAGGGGATCATGGGGCCCATGTGTCCTCACCCACATTCAAACCACTCCCAAAAAAAGCCTATGAAAGGTACCAGGGGCATCTCATGGGGCTCCCTACTGACCCCGGGCCCTCGGGCAGTACCCAAGTGTCCGAATGGTCAGTCCGCCCCTGATGTATACCATAGTTTGTAGAAGCTATCACTTTCATGCAAACCAATCAATATATACTTATTGGAATTTTTTTTATCAAACACATGTAGCAGAATACATTTTGACCAAAATTTATGAAAAAGTTTGATTTTTGTTTTGTAAATTTTTAATGGATATGTTTTATATCAAAAAGAAAAAAATATAAAAAAAAACAAACAAAATAAAACTAGTGGTGATCAAATACCACCAAAACAAAGCTCTATTTTTGTGAAATATTAATATAAATTTTGTTTGGGTACACTGTTGCATGACCGCGCAATTGACAGTTAAAGTAGCACAGTGCTAAATAGAAAAAAATGGCCTGGTCATGATGGGGGTAAAACATGGAGTTTCAGTGGTTAATTGTGGCCTGTATGAGTTTAGTTGCACTACAGCTGGAATATGTAAGCAAGCAAGGTGTGAAAAAAAAAAATAAAAGGTTCTTACAAAAGCACAAATCACTTTTCATTTTCGGTTTAAATAACAGGCAATTTAATTGAATGATATGAAAGTCATTTCTAAAGTGATTTCCTTCAGCGTTGACTCTTGCCTGTTTGTAGAAGTCGTTCCGTGTCATTGTTGTGTGACATTCCATTGACAGCTCTGTTTATTTTTAGCCGGGGGACTATCAAAGCCCTTCCAGCACTTGGGACATTGTTCTTGCAGTTGGACTAGCGTTACCAGGAATTCTCCGGCTGAAAGGAAGACGAAAAAGAACAAAAAAACTTATGGGGAACTACAAGTCTAGACCAACCCAGACATGCACAGGTAATGTTATATATCTCATATTCCATACACTGGTCACAAGGTATTGGTGTTTTATTATTGTTGCTGAACCCCAGACCCTGCATTCACTATATCTGGTCTCCCCGGACCCTGCATTCACTATATCTGGTCTCCCCGGACCCTGCATTCACTATATCTGGTGTCCCCGGACCCTGCATTCACTATATCCGGTCTCCCTGGACCCTTCATTCACTATATCTGGTCTCCCCGGACCCTGCATTCACTATATCTGGTCTCCCTGGACCCTTCATTCACTATATCTGGTCTCCCTGCACCCTGCATTCGCTATATCCGCTCTCCCAGGACCCTGCATTTACTATATCTGGTCTCCCCGGACCCCATATTCACTATATCTGGTCTCCCCGGACCCCATATTCACTATATCTGCTCTCACAGGACCCTGCATTCACTATATCTGGTCTGTCCGGACCCTGCATTCACTATATCCGGTCTCCCCGGACCCTGCACTCACTATATGTGGTCTCCCAGGACCGTGCATTCACTATATCCGGTCTCCCCAGACCCTGCATTCACTGTATCTGGTCTCCCAGGACCCTGCATTCACTATGTCTGCTCTCCCCGGATCCTGCATTCACTATATCTGGTCTCCCAGGACCCTGCATTCACTATATCTGCTCTCCCCGGATCCTGCATTCACTATATCTGGTCTCCCCGGACCCTGCATTCATTATATCTGGTCTCCCCGGACCCTGCATTCGCTATATCTGGTCTCCCCAGACCCAACATTCACTATATCCGCTCTCCCAGGACCCTGCATTCACTATATCTGGTCTCCCAGGACCCTGCATTCACTATATCTGGTCTCCCCGGACCCTGCATTCACTTTATCTGGTCTCCCCGGACCTTGCATTCACTATATCTGGTCTCCCCGGACCGTGCATTCACTATATCTGGTCTCCCCGGACCCTTCATTCACTATATGTGGTCTCCCCGGACCCAACATTCACTATATCTGGTCTCCCCGGACCCTGCATTTACTATATCTGGTCTCCCAGGACCCTGCATTGGCTACATCTGGTCTCCCCGGACCCTGCATTCACTATATCTGGTCTCCCCGGACTCTGCATTCGCTATATCTGGTCTCCCCAGACCCTGCATTCGCTATATCTGGTCTCCCAGGACCCTGCATTCACTATATCTGGTCTCCCCGGACCTTGCATTCACTATATTTGGTCTCCCAGGACCCTGCATTCACTATATCCGCTCTCCCAGGACCCAACATTCACTATATCTGGTCTCGCAGGACCCTGCATTCACTATATCTTATCTCCCTGGACCCCACATTCACTTTATGTGTTCTCCCCGGACCCCATATTCACTATATCTGCTCTCACATGACCCTGCATTCACTATAACTGGTCTGCCCGGACCCTGCATTCACTATATCCGGTCTCCCCAGACCCTGCATCCACTATATCTGGTCTCCCCAAACCCTGCATTCACTATATCCGGTCTCCCTGGACCCTGCACTCACTATATCTGGTCTCCCAGGGCCCTGCATTCTCTATATCTGGTCTCCCCGGACCCTGCATTCACTATATCTGATTTCCCTGGACCCTGCATTCACTCTATCCGGTCTCCCAGGACCCTGCATTCACTATATCCAGTCTCCCCGGACCCTGCATTCACTATATCCGGTCTCCCCAAACCCTGCATTCACTATATCCGGTCTCCCCGGACCCTGCATTCACTGTATCTGGTCTCCCAGCACCTGCATTCACAATATCTGGTCTCCCAGGACCCTGCATTCACTATATCTGCTCTCCCCGTAACCTGCATTCACTATATCTGGTCTCCTCGGACCCTGCATTCACTATATCCGGTCTCCCAGGACCCTGCATTCACTCTATCTGGTCTCCCAGGGCCCTGCATTCATTCTATCTGGTCTCCCAGGACCCTGCATTCACTATATCTGGTCTCCCAGGGCTCTGCATTCACTCTATCTGGTGTCCCAGGACCCTGCATTCACTATATCTGGTCTCCCACAGCACACAGAACACGTAGATATGATCTCCATGTATAATACATAAGGGGGGATATGATCTCCATGTATAATACATAAGGGGGGATATGATCTCCATGTATAATACATAAGGGGGGGATATGATCTCCATGTATAATACATAAGGGGGGATATGATCTCCATGTATAATACATAAGGGGGATATGATCTCCATGTATAATACATAAGGGGGGATATGATCACCATGTATAATACATAAGGGGGGATATGATCTCCATGTATAATACATAAGGGGGGATATGATCTCCATGTATAATACATAAGGGGGATATGATCACCATGTATAATACATAAGAGGGGGATATGATCTCCATGTATAATACATAAGGGGGGATACGATCTCCATGTATAATACATAAGGGGGGATATGATCTCCATGTATAATACATAAGGGGGGGATATGATCACCATGTATAATACATAAGGGGGATATGATCACCATGTATAATACATAAGAGGGGGATATGATCTCCATGTATAATACATCAGGGGGGATACGATCTCCATGTATAATACATAAGGGGGGATATGATCTCCATGTATAATACATAAGGGGGGGATATGATCTCCATGTATAATACATAAGGGGGGATATGATCACCATGTATAATACATAAGGGGGGATATGATCACCATGCAGAATACATCAGGGGGGATACGATCTCCATGTATAATACATAAGGGGGGGATATGATCTCCATGTATAATACATAAGGGGGGATATGATCACCATGTATAATACATAAGAGGGGGATATGATCTCCATGTATAATACATAAGGGGGGATACGATCTCCATGTATAATACATAAGGGGGGATATGATCTCCATGTATAATACATAAGGGGGGGATATGATCTCCATGTATAATACATAAGGGGGGATATGATCACCATGTATAATACATAAGGGGGGATATGATCTCCATGTATAATACATAAGGGGGGATACGATCTCCATGTATAATACATAAGGGGGGGATATGATCTCCATGTATAATACATAAGGGGGGATATGATCACCATATATAATACATAAGGGGGGATATGATCTCCATGTATAATACATAAGGGGGGATATGATCTCCATGTATAATACATAAGGGGGGATATGATCACCATGCATAATACATAAGGGGGGGGGGATATGAACTCCATGTATAAATGCATCAGTGGTTTATATAGTGAACTCTTTACGTTTGGAGGAAAAGAAATTTAATCTCCAAACTCGGAAAGGTTTCTTCACAGTAAGAGCTGTGAAAATGTGGAATAGACTCCCTCAAGAGTTGGTTCTGGCCAGCTCAGTGGATTGCTTCAACAAAAGGCCTGGATTATTTCTTGGATACACAGAATATAACTGGATATAACATTTATAGGTAAAGTTGATCCAGGGAATATCCGATTGCCTCTCGGGGGATCAGGAAGGAATTTTTTTCCCGGAAGGAGCAAATTGAATCATGCTTTGCTGGGTTTTTTGCCTTCCTCTGGATCAACTGTGTGTGTAGGATTTAAACCCTTTTTTTTTTATGGTTGAACTGGATGGACGTTTGTCTTTTTTCAGCCAGACTAACTATGTAACTGTGTAACAATGCATGAGAAGCTGGAAGTGTTTTCAGAGTGATCAGCTCATAACAATGTTTCCATTGGGACATCGGTCAAGCTTTCTGGGGTCATTGCAGGTTCCAGCTAGGGTGGAGGACACAGTAATGTCTACCTCCTTCCCTGCTGCTACAGTTTTTG
This sequence comes from Staurois parvus, assembly GCF_062004578.1. Taxonomy (NCBI): domain Eukaryota; kingdom Metazoa; phylum Chordata; class Amphibia; order Anura; family Ranidae; genus Staurois; species Staurois parvus. The sequence continues at coordinate 3,304,054 of NW_028318374.1, forward strand.
CTCCTTGGTCTGCTTCATTCTACCCTTGAGGTTTCTTCCCATGAATCTGTTTGGATTATTACTTTGACTCCTTTTCACATTCACTTCCATCCTGTTTACTGTGCAATGTTCAGGCCAAATTACAAGCATCACAAAATATCGACGTGAAAAAACACATTGGCTACAATTCCTTTAGGCTCCACCGTGGCATGTGCTATTTCCATTTACAGAGGGAAAGTCTCCACTTTGTGCGCTAAAAAATATGGCAAAGCAACAGTAAATGATTATGGCTATCAATTCCTCTTATCGCATCATTAATCTTTAGGGGTTTTTTTGTTATAGATGAGTGGAAGAAAAAAGTAAGCGAGTCCTACACCGTTATTGTGGAGAGGCTGGAAGACGACCTTCAGCTTAAAGAAGTTGAGCAAGCTGAACTTAAAATGGTGTTCAGGTAAATCCAAAATATAATTGTTGCCCAACCAGGGGTGGACTGACAACTCATGGGGCCCCCGGGCAATAGGGGATCATGGGGCCCCTGTGTCCTTGCCCACACTCAAAAAAGCCTATAAAAAAGGTACCAGGGCATTTCATGGGGCCCCCTACTGACCCTGGGCCCTCGGGCAGTGCCCGAGTGCTCGAATGGTCAGTCCGCCCCTGTGCCCAACTATTTCATTGTATTTTATTATATTGTGTCATACAGAAATGCAATAATTCAGTTTTCCTTGTGTATTACGTATGTATGATTTGAACTGTCCAATGTGAGGTTTTCTCAGGAGCAGCTGCTTCCAGATCCTGTTTAAATTCAATTGTCAAAATTGTAACTTCCCAAGAGGATCAGGACTTTCAAAACCTAAATGTTTCACGTTTTTGTGATAGAGAAGGGCTTGTCTCGAACCTGTCTGCTGTATTAAACTTTTAAAAGAGACGCAAACAATCATAGCCACCTAGCTGGATGCAGCATCGGCCATGCGGGCCGTGTTTTGCGCGGACACAAGAGCCCATTCGTTTGAATGGATTCCCATACCCTATGACACGCAGGGAAGAAGTCCCTGCACTTCTTCTGAAAACACAGTACGCACCGGAACCTCGGTTCTCAGTATGGTTGCGTTTTCCAGTGCGAGTGGCTTGCCATTAGAACTAATCGCACCCGCCCGCGGGTCCGCATTTCAATGTGCGGGTGGTTCGGCTGCACAGATTTTTGTGCGGATCTGCAGCGGCACCACCCGCACAGATGTGAACCTAGCCTAAGGGTTCATGCGCACTGGACACTCTTAACTGCTTGCCCACTGCCCTATAGCAAAAATACTGCCACAGGGCAGCAGGGCTGTGCAAAATCACGTATATATGTGATTTTGCATTTCTGGGTAGAGGGCACGCGCGCTCCCTACCTGCGCCGCCATTGGCAGCCTCAGCTGTCGATCACCGGGACCTAGACGGTGATTCCCCGCCGACACCCGGTGATCGCCGAGTATCACTGACGGGGGAGAGGCCTGCCTGTAAACAATATAGATCTCTCCCCTGTCAGCTCCTGTATACTGCTTTGTATGGCTCTGCATATCAGAGCCATACAAAGCAGTGTGCTTACACAGTAAAACCGCACACAGCTAACCTTTTGATCGCCCATCATGTTAACCCCTTTCTGCCTAATGCCATTAGTACAGTGTCAGTGGTTTTTATTAGCAGTGACCACTGTATTGGTGTCACTGGGGATGTCAGCGACACCAAGTCAGTCGTCCCCCCCCCCCCCCAGTGTCAGAATGCCCACTGCAGTCCCGCTATAAGTCGGTGATCGCCACCATTGCTAGTATAAAAAAAAAAAATTAAATGTCAGTATATATACCATAAACCAATTATTTACACGTATTGGGATTTTTTTTTACCAAAGACATGTCGCAGAATACATTTTGGCCTAAATTTACGATGAAATTTGATTTTTTAAATTTTTTTATTAGACATGTTTTATAGCAAAACGTAAAAAAATATATACTTTTTCTTCAAAATTGATGGTCTTTTTTTGTTTATAGGGCAAAAAATAAAAAACACATAGGCAATCAAATACTAACAAAACAATCTCTATTTGTGGGGAAAAAAACTACATAAAAGTTCATTTGAGTGCAGTGTTGCATGACTGCGCAATTGTCAGTTAAAGTAACGCAGCGCCATATCACAAAAATGGCCTGGTCAGGAAGGGGGGTAAATCCTTTGGAGGGCAAGTGGTTAAGCGCACTTCTGTGATTCATAGAAGTAATTTTCTGCCTAAGGACCTACACCATGGCCCTGATGATCAGTGGTAATGTCCCCGCTGAGGAATGCCGCTTAATGGCTCTCCTCACCCGCTGTCAGCATGAGGAGAGGAATGCCGATAACCGGCATTTCCTGTTAACATGCGATCAGCGGTGATTGGACACAGCTGGTCACATGACAGAGCCTGTGTCATCGGCTCTTTACTGCGATCGGTGATCCGCTGTGTCCCAGGGACACAGTGCACCACCAATCTCCCGCACGCCCCTGAGGGCACGCATGCGCAGTTGTGATGTCCTCCCAGAACAAGAGAGCCGTCACCCTCAGAGGCGGTCAACGAAGCCTATATATATATATATATTGATATACAGCGGGTAAAATAAGTATTGGACACGTCAAAATTTTTATAGGTAAATATATTTCTGAAGGTGCTATTGACATGAAATGTTCACCACATGTCAGTAACAACCCATGCAATCCATACATACAAAGAAACCAAAATAAATAATGTCAGAAATTACGTGTAATAAAATGGAACGTCACAGGGAAAAAGTATTGAACACGCTAACTGAAATTTATTTAATTTTTTGTACAAAATCCTTTGTTGGTAATGACAGTTTCAAGACGCCTCCCGTATGGAGAATCCAGTCACATGCATTGCTCAGGTGTGATTTTGTCCCATTCTTCCACACAGTCTTCACATCATGAAGGTTCCGTGGGCCTCTTCTATGAACTCTGATCTTTAGTTCTTTCCATAGATTTTCTATTGGATTCAAGTCAGGCGATTGGCTGGGCCATGCTGGCAGATTTATTTTCTTTCTTCCTTTCAAACCAATTTAGAGTTTCCTTTACCTGGAAAAACGGTGACGTGTTTATTGCGTATTTTACGCGCTATGTATGTATCACAGTGACTACAGTATGGAAGGAGCCATTCTCTTTACTTGGTTCACTGTTTCTCCTTTAAAGCATAGTTCTGTTCTGGATTTCAGTGTTCTGGTATCTGAGCTTTCCTCTTTTAGCTGCATCTGCTCAGGCTGTAGGCTTCCATTCCCCTGAGACAGGTGCATGTAGATTGTAATGTTGTGCAGTATATCACAGGCACGCAGAAGCAGATTAATTGGCTGGGGGATTTAGGAAACAATTCCTCTTCTCTCGCCAAGGTTGTGGAGTAATAGAGAGGTTAATACGCAGTGTATGTACCATCCTTGACACGGCGCATTCCGGAGGACCAGAACTAGACGGCAGATCCTGCTGCCTCACTCGGGTTTCTGAAAAGCAGCACACACTTTACAAGGGAAAAACGGAAGTTTATAATTTTCTCTATATATGTAAAAGCAGAGTATAGATTCCACTCCTGCTTTTCGAGATTTTTATGACATGAGTATACAATGAAAGGGAGGTGTAGCTGTTTTGTGTGTGATTTTATATATATATATATATATATATATATATATAGTAAAGCGCTGAGCAAACGGTTGGTGCTATATAAATCCTGTATAATAATATGGGTAAGAACTGAAATAAAAAATGAAAAAAAAATATTGCGTATAATTATTTTATATTTTCTAATCAGGCAACATTTGGGCTTTTGACTTTTTTCACATCTTTTCCGGTTTCCTCTTACTTTGTTCCTTTGCTTTGTTGGAAAAATCCTGCTGTTCACGGAGCTCAATAGCTTAATTGTCAAATTAATTGTACTGTTAAATGTGTCTCATCAGTGGCCAGAGGCGTAGCTAGGATATTTTGCGCCTGGGGATGAACGGCCACCTCATGACACCCCCCCCCCGCTTCATATGGTCCTTGTAGACACCCCCCCCCGTCCCCATCACATTGCCCCCCCCCCTTCATCCATGGCACTACTCACCCAGCTCGGCTCTCCCCTCGTCCCCTCCAGCACATACCCGGCTCACTGCCCTCCTCTCCGCTCCTCTCCCGGCCGGCTCCTCTCTCCTCTCATAACTCACTGTGGATGGCAGACGTATCAGATGACACGTCTGCTGCAGCCGCTGCAGTGATCATGTGACCTCCTTTTGGCGCCCCTGTACCTTGGCGCCCGGGTACATATGTACCCCCCTGCCGCCCCTAGCTACGCCTTTGTCAGTGACACAACATCTATTTCATGATAAAGCAATAGTTACTGTGTGAAGTTGCTTGTATCTATTTTTTGTAGATAGTTAAAGTGTTACTAAACCCACAACAGTACAATCAGTCTGTATATGCAGTAAAGCATGCTTGTTATACTCGCTGTGGAACCTAAGGGGTTAATCCTCTGCATTGTGCAAAAAGGTCATTTGATCCTGTCTTTTCTGCTCCTCCTCTTGTTCAAATGTCCACAGCTTATCTTCTGATACGACAGACTGAACCGTAGCCACTCTGCACATGCTCAGTTTGGTGTGTATTGCTAAAGAGGTTTTTTTTTTTTTGCTGCTAGGGAGAGTGCATATGATCAGCACAGGGCCAATCAGCACTGTCCAGACAGAGATCAGGGGTTCTGCCTCCTCCTAGAGCAGAAAGAAAACTCTTCCTAAAAGCTTTAACCTATGCTCTGCTGGACCCTGATAGAAGACACAAGACTGCTCTAACTGCTGATGAGAAAAGATATTTAGCAGTTAATATTTACTAAAATGATTGCACTTCCATGTTCTGTGTACTGTGGGAGACCAGATGTAGTGAATGCAGAGTCTGGGGAGAGCCGATATAGTGCATGCAGGGTCCTGGGAGAGCAGATATAGTGAATGCAGGGTCTGGGGAGACCAGATATAGTGAATGCAGGGTCCGGGGAGACCAGATATAGTGAATGCAGGGTCCTGAGAGACCAGATATAGTGAGTGCAGGATCCTGAGAGACCAGATATAGTGAATGCAGAGTCCGGGGAGACCAGATATAGTGAATGCAGGGTCCTGGGAGAGCAGATATAGTGAATGCAGGGTCCTGGGAGAGCAGATATAGTGAATGCAGGGTCCTGGGAGACCAGATATAGTGAATGCAGGATCCTGAGAGACCAGATATAGTGAATGCAGGGTCCTGAGAGAGCAGATATAGTGAATGCAGGGTCCAGGGAGAGCAGATATAGTGAATGCAGGGTCCGGGGAGAGCAGATATAGTGCATGCAGGGTCCGGGGAGACCAGATATAGTGAATGCAGGGTCCGGGGAGACCAGATATAGTGAATGCAGGGTCCTGGGAGACCAGATATAGTGAATGCAGGGTCCTGAGAGACCGGATATAGTGAATGCAGGGTCCTGGGTTTAGTAACATTTTAAGTATAAACTGATGTAGATGGGTTCTATCAATAAAGTTTTCCATGGCCAAGGTACAGGAAATATTTATAATATGCAGCACCCTCCTAGTGTAGCGTGGGTAAATTTAGCTAGCTTCTCTGTAATTAGTGGATCAGGATTTGATTGGTTAGGGCTGCTAGATGTCTCACAGGCTGTTGCTCTGTATTCCTTCTGTATTCTAGAGGATTCTAGAATTATAGTGGGAAGAAGAAGAGTGGACAGCTTGAATATTTATGGAACCCCAGCCAATCCCAGGGAAGGTGTGCTCAGTAGGTGGTTGGAGAGCCCATAAATAGTCTGAGGCCTGAGGTAGCGGAGACTGAGTTGCTGGGTCCAGTCCTGCTGGAGGAGACCCCTGTGAATGGGCTCTGCCCTGGGGCAGGAATGCTAGAAGGAGCCACTAGGAAGACACCAAGGTCCCAGGTAAGCCTTAGGTGGGGGGCCTAGTCTCAGGCTTAAGTCTGAGAATCCAGTTGGGTCTGGAGAAGCTCACTGGAGAAAGCTAGGAGGATGTTGGTGGGGAAAGTATCCTGCTGTCCTATGGTGGTGTGAGCCTGCATCTCCCTCACTGAGAAGAGCATGGTGGATGTCGGAAGGAGGCAACCCGTAACCCTGTGGCTGCGTGAGTAAGTGACCCCAGTGCTGGAAAAGTCAGTGATTGTGTGTAGCTTTTGATCTCTGAGAGAAGTCATAGTCACTGTCAGCATAGAGATTCTGTGGCCCATTTATCTTTCTGCAAGTTCAGCAGGATAAAGAGTCATCAAATTGTCAAGTTCTTCACTTTTGGGGTATCCCATGCTCCCCCCTCAACCCGTTCCCAATAAAACTCCCAAAAAGCCACCCCTAGATTGTTTTTGCTGTGTGCCTGGTTGTTTGTTGCTATTTGGGGGAATAGGACGTAGATAAATTCAGTCTGTTAGAATGTTTATATATATAAGAGATTCAAATCCTCACTACCCTGTTAGAGCCCATTTATACCAGTAAAAAGGTACACAAAATTAGGACTTTCAGTACCTCCAATGTGATCAAATATGCACATGACACTTCATTAGAAGAGCTAATACAAAGCTTTATTCAAAAAATATTTTTAAAAAGGGCATTCTTATCATTAAAAGCATATGAAGAGTAGGACGTGCAGGGCTGCTGTTAGAAACCACAGGGCCCCATACAGCCAACCTGACAGCCCCCTCCCCCCCCCCAAAAAAAAAAAAAAACACAATTTGCTGTGCTTCAGTTATGAATGAACACAGTGAGTGATTGGTACTGATCACTCATTATGTTCATTCAGGAAAGGAAGGGTCTGGTAAATGCAACATATTTACTGGACCCTTCCCCCACTCTCCATCCTGAAGTATCCCATTGTGTGCTTGCAGCTGCCGGTGGGAACAGGCAGCACAGTGGGGTGGGGACACTCAGGGGGGCCTGGGCAGCAGGGGAAAACGAATGGTGCACAATGAGGGTGATGGGCGCAGTGGAGGTCAATTACTAAAACTGATCACCTGTATAGGTCGCTCTGCAGCGGCTGAAAGCCAGCAGGAGGGAGAAGAATCCAACTTTCAGCTGGTGCATAGAGAGCCATACAAGGGATTGATTCCAGTAATTCCCCCCCCCCCCCCTTTCTGTCACCCTTCCTTCTCACACCCAGGGCCCCCCTGCTGCCTGGGCCCCTTACAGGAGGACTGGTGGTACCCCCATATCCACAGCCCTGAGAATGTGTATTCTATTCTTGTCTCCCACATCTACTAGTGGAAGGACTATGACATTTGGAGTCCTCAGAGATCTAGGTCAACACTTTTCACGGGACAACCTGCTTCCTAGGTTAGGACGCCCATTTGTTGGGACCATGCGATGGGTATTATCAGCCCTCATATTTACACAGGAATGATATTCTGTGTTCCATGACTCTTCACGAGGACATCTAAGATTTAGATTACCTTTATACATTTGACATTCTTTCTGTCATTCTAGTTCTCCATATCTCCATGGTGGTGGACTTCCCATGGGCCGGCAAGACATACCAGGACAAGGCTTCCCATTGATTTACAAATAGTACATTTCTTTCTATGTGCTATTGAATCCGAGATACAAAGAAAACAAACAGAGGGCGCACCGGCAATTGACAGAAAGGCCAAAGGCCCAACGCCTCTGAGGAAGAGGCTAAGTCCTCGAAACGCGTCAGCCTGTTGGAAGTCCAGGGTTCCAATTGTGGATTTATATGCAGTGTGGATTGGATACCGCTGTTCAGTGTGATGCACCTTTGACCTTTAAGTCAATTGCCAGTGCGCCCTGTGTTTGTTTTCTTTGTATCTAGTGCTATTGGACTACCCCGGTCCGGTGAGGGCAGCAAGGAGTGCATTTTCCAGGACATCCGAGATGTAACCATAGCCCTAGCTGAGTCCATCCCCAAGCGCAGGAGTATAGAGTTTGCTGTGTTTTTGTTGTTACTGAATCCTGACTGCGCAAGTGATTCATGTATTTACATCTGTGAGATCTAAGGTCCTGAGGAAGCGGGTTATCCCGGCTACCTGGAGGTGTTCTGAACACAGATGTCATTTCCTGCTTGTGTGATTGGCTTACTGATTTTTCCAGAAGTCTGCAGTAAGATACAAGTCTGATTTTGGGCATCCCCTGCAACAAAAATGTAATTTTTGGTGATATACTTCCAAAGGAAATCACGTCTAAAGGGATGCAGACCCTGCCACTTTCCACATTAGAGCCCTGCAGGTGCAGCAGCTGATTGATAATTATAAAATGGCTCCCATACAGATTCACTCTGCACATGGACACAGACAAACTAACATCTGCTCCTTTAGAATAACAAAAGGTAGGAATCTGCAACAAAGTTTGTTAACATCCCTGCAATGTACATAGATCACCCGGAGGGAAATATTTTTTTACTCAACAAAAGTGGAGTTACTCTTTAAATCTTGGAGTGCTTTGTGTATTTTTTTCAGATCTGTGCAGTAATCCAGTGGGAGACTTTTTCTATCTCCAGTGTGCAGGAGCTTCCAGTAATAAAGACCACTCACTGCTTTTCCCCCTCCTCATGCAGGGTGACTGGTCTTGTTTCCACCCCTTCCAGCTCCCCCCCCCCCCAACACACATACACAGATCTGCTCAATGCAGAAGGTATTTAGGTATTTGCAGTAGAGTCCTGATGTCACTGCTACATTTACAAGGTAATATCAGGTTTTGCAAATGCATATTGTAAATAAGTTGTACTTATGTCTTTTGTGGCTACTGAAGATATATATAAATTGAAGTTTTTATGCTTGGAGTTCTGCTTTAAAGTATATACATTTTTTAAAAGAGTGTGGAACAGTTATTAATCCCTGTCAGGTTTATGTTGCAGTTTCCTGCTGGTTAGATTTACCCTCTATTTGTTCTAGTGGCCATTTCTATTGGGACAGTAAGTCTAGGTTTACACCTATGCAGGTTGTGTTTAAGGCGTTTCTGCATTGCGTTTTGCAGCATTTTTGATGCTTTTTGCGGTTTTTATTGTTTGATTTTTCCTTGTTGCTAGGCAGATTTTAAAGCAAAATGTATCAAAAATGTGGCAAAAATGCAACACATGCTTTTATGCAGCGTTGCCATAGAACCAATAACGCAACGTTTTGCATTCAAAAAAGTCCCTGACCCTTTCCATAAAATGCACCGGGTGAAAACGTGGAGATGTGAACCTGTCCCATAGGATATCAGGTTAAATGGACTGTACTACATTTCTGCAAAACGCAAAATGCGGCAGAAAATGCTTAGGTGTGAACTTAGGATAAGTGATGAGAAATCCAGAATGTTACATTTGCTACTGAAGTAGGAGGTCAGGAGAAACCTTCCATCAGGGACACCTGTTCTGGGGACGGCTGTCTAAAGCATTATGCAATTTTCTTTTCTGCAACTATGGGGGAACCCCTTCCGCAGTGCGATTGTGTTCTGCCAGCAGGGAGACTTCCCAGCCGGCAGAACACAGTGATCACTGCTAGAGGCTATAGACACCAGCAGTAATCACATGTAAACCATCCAACAGACTGGTTGTATCTAAGTCGATTCCCAGCCTGCCCTTAGATGGATCGAATATCGGCCCAGTTCCTGCTGAACCTGCCAACATTTGATCAGGGGCGGACTGACCATTTGGAAACTCAGGCACTGCCCGAGGGCCCGGGGTCAGTAGGGGGCCCCATGAGATGCCCCTGGTCCCTTTTTCATAGGCTTTTTTGAGTTTGGGCAAGGACACAGGGGCCCCATGATCCTCTATTGCCCGGGGGCCCCATGAGTTGTCAGTCCGCCCCTGCATTTGATCCATCTGTGGCTGGCTTTAGAGGGGGTTTTTGCTTCTTTTGGGTGAGATTTCCAAGACAGGACGTATTCTGACTCCAACTGTTGTATTAGTGACTTATCCCTTGCTGAGACCCTTATGCCCGGCCTGTATAAGCAGATACAATCACCAAGGACAGTCTTTATCAGATAGCTGAACTCACCAAATACCTTTTTTCTCATCCACAAAGATCTTTATTGCATTCACCAGGTTACAGCAGACAACAGGATGTGGCAGATAATTGAAAAGATGGTATTTGTAGGTCAACACATGTTAATAAATCAAAAAAGCAATATTGTGGCGTCTGTGAAACCGAATGTGACTATGATATTAAACAAAATGAACACAGAATTATAAATTCTGCCATAATCAGGCAGTAGTAGCAGATGCCCCTATTAGGTGAATGAACACTCTGCATAACAAACCATAAACAGATAGGCGCGTGCTCAATAAAATAGGTATACTAACATGAAAGTAGATACACACATACATAAGAAGTGCTCTCCCAACACTGTGAATAATTAACCTCCCTAGCGGTCTGATTATGTCCATTTTTCTGTGCTCAAAGCGGTACATTTTTTTTGCATGGAAATATGTAGTTTTTTTATTGTAGGCCTGTAATTTTTAGGAATAACTCACTGAAATCTGTCCGAACAAGAGTCTAGTAAACATTCCGGATATGATAAAATTTGAAACACGAAATCATAAATTATAATATAATAAATAATCACAAAAAATAATAATATAATAATAAATTTAATTCAATAATATAATCAAACCAAAAACACTGAAATTTGAAATATAGCGCCAAGTTCGCACATCGCTGAGCAAAGTCGCAGAATCGTTTTCAGTGTCTGATGATGAATTTCCCCCACGAATCATTATCACTCAATTCTGCAAGTAGTTCTGATTTACTATCGATGTTCTCTAGCCGGTCTAAAACCGCTTTTGACCTAAAGGGACGCTTTTTGGACGCCATGGACGTTTCTCAGTTTCCAGGCAGAAAGAACAGTAAAAATGCAGGCAGGGCACAGGACAAAGCAGTAGGGGCAAAATGTATGTGAAATGGTTTGATACAGAAATGTTATACTATGTGATTTTAGTGTATTTAGTGAATGTCACTTTTTAACATATTTAAATTTCCCGCCGGATCCATCCTGCGTACGTCCCAACATCACAGGGAACGGAACCCAGAAGACGGATGGCGGCATTGGCCAGTGGAGATGGCCGGGGACGCTGCAGGAAGGACATCGCGGGAGCGCAGGACAAGGTAAGTGAAAAAGGGATCCAGGAGCAATGCTGCAGGGGGGACATCGCGGGAGTGAAGGACAAGGTAAGTGCAAGAGGGAATCCCAGAGCAACGATGAAGTGTAATCCCGAGTGTAGCTCCAGGTTACCGCTTTTGGTACTGAAAGTTAACCCCGAACTACACTCGGGAATACCGCCAGGGAGGTTTAATTAATACAGGGTATCATAAAGTCCAAAAAACGTAGAAATGAATGAGAGTCCCATAGGAGGGTGTCACATAAATCCAAAGACTTCTTCTCCACCGCTCATGAGTAATAGATGAATTTTTCACACCAAACCCCTACTTGGGTGGTCAACTAATGCTATGTAATCAAATGTAGTGTGGATTCCCAACTGCAGGCTCTCATACGATGAATCTCCAAGCTCCCCTTCTATAAATGGCTCTCAAGATGACGCCAGGTGAAACGTGCGTAGAAGCACGATCTTGTCACTTCCAGGTCCCACATGACGTCACGTCCGACCCACTAAAGCAAGGCTTGGAGTGCGCGCCGGCTTTCCACAGCGAGATTGATGCATATATATTGGTTGCACAGACTGGACACCTTAACCACTTTCCGTCCGGCTGGACAGGAGATGTGCCGAAGAGGGTCGCCGTTTAAAAACGACCCTCGCATTCCCTGCCTGTGCGTGCTCCCTGGGAGCGCACGACACCGCGATCCGGTGCCCGCTGCGTCCTCACCAATCGCTGTACGGGACCTCTGTGTGAGGCCCCAATCATGTGATCAGTGATTGACCAATCAGTAATTACATGAATAGTAGTAAGCAAGATGTCATTTCCTGACATCATTGCTTACTACATGTGAAATCTGTGAATGATCACAGAGGTCACATGGTACAAGGCTATTCACAACAGCCTTGTGCCATGTGACAAGCTGTGACCAATCACAGCTCTCACAGTATTTCTCAATGGCTGCAAGAATGCAGCCAGAGAGAAGGAGAGATGATTGCTTTTACAGCCTTTATGGGTGTAAAAGCAATCAGTGTAAAAAAAGAAAAAAAAATCTTCATCACCCCCCACAAGTAGTACAGTGTCATTATGGTACTGCTAGGGTGACAGTATGTAAAAAAAATAAATAATAATATAAAAAAATAACAATGTAAAAAATGTTTTGAAACATTATAATTTTTGGTTATAAACTAATTTGGGTTTTTTTTACTAAAAAGATAGCTGAATACATTTTGGCCAAGATTTCTGAAGAAAGATTATTTATTTGCAAACTTTTATAAGAAAACACTTTTTATTTCAAAATGTTTGGATTTTTCATTTATATACCAAAAAGTTAAAATCCCAGTGGTGAATAAATAAAACCAAAATAAAATTTTATCTGTCTCAAAAAAATGCTAAATAATTCATATGGGTACAGTGTTGCATGACCGCGCAATTGTCATTCAAAGTGTAATAGCGCTGAAAGCTGAAAATTGGCCTGGGCAGGAAGGGGGTGAAAGTGTCTTGACTTGAAGTGGTTAATATGTGAGTGCATTTTTATTCATTATTTGAACCATGGTTCTTAATAAATATTACGCTTAGAGCAATTTTATGAAAATGTGTTTTATTTGAGCTTTCTGGAGAGCCATTGTTAGAAGGGGAGCTTGGAGATTCATGGTATGAGAGCCTGCAGTTGGTAATCCACACACCTTCTGGTGTGTGAGAAATTCATCTATTACTCACGAGCGGTGGAGAAGAATTCATTGGATTTATGTGACACCCTCCTATGGGACTCTCATTCATTCCTACGTTTTTTTGGACTTTATTAAACCCTGTATTCGTTAATTATTCACATGGTGTTGGGAGAGCACTTCTTATGTATGTGTGTATCTACTTTCATGTTAATATACCTATTTTATTGAGCATGCGCCTATCTAGTTATGGTTTGTTATACAAAACATGGTAATGTGTTCCCCCATGTGAGCAGCATAACATGTGACCATGAGACTAGCAGCCATTTTTATCCCATCAAAGCAATGTGAGAAGGAAGAGGAAATACATCATAAAAAGGGAGGGAACACAGAAAAAGATGGTGTAATAACCAAAATGACCACAAAATGGTAGTATATTAACCAACTATACCAGTGGTTGCCAACGGATGGTCCGTGGACCATTGGTGGTCTGCGTGATTATTTTGGTGGTCCGCAGAAAAATCTGGACATTATTTGCATTTTTTTATGTTTTATTAATAATAAAACAAAAATAATATTCTAAGAAATTCTTATATTTTGAATGACATTTTACACCTTTATATTGCAGTAGTCACGAACTGTACTAGAGAGGGGGAAACAAGGGAGGCGCAGCATGACATCAGGGTATTCTCAAGTTGTATGAGGCAACCATAGTAGTGGTCCGCAGGATTTAAAATTATGAATTTAGTGGTCTGTGAGGTCCGAAAAGTTTGGCGAGTGCTGAAGTATACTGAAGTCAGTGCTAAATTCTCAGTAATATGAACATCAACCATGACTATGCATTGCATTATAATTTCATACCACAAGTGTAACAGCACAGGAAGGGAAGAGAAATCCCTGGCAGGTGTTTTTTGACTATTCCCTACCCTAAAAAAAAAAAGTTTTGCTTGAGATATGTTTCAAAGAGACTCTGTCACTTGATCCATTTTAAAGCCTAAAAATGTATTCTATATTCTCTTCCTTTACACATGGAAGAAAAATATATTTGAAATATATTTTAAAAATATTCTTCCCAAATATTGACCTATATTTGAAATACTACAATTTTGGCCATATTAAAAAAAAAAATAAAAATAAAATATATATATATTATGTTGAAATGCGTTTTTATTGCAAAATATATGAAAGATATTTTTGTACATACATTTTCAAATATACTGTATGTCTTTAAAAATACATTTAATCTACATTTTTGGAATGCATTTAGAAATATATGTAAAAATATATGTTAAAATAACATTTTTGTGTGTTAAAAAAAATCTGAAGAATATATTTAAAAAATATATATTTTGAAAAACATTTTTCATATATTTTGTAATGTATAAAAACACATGTCAACATGCAGTGTGTGTGTGTGTGTGTATATATATATATATATATATGGGCAGCACAGTGGCTAAATGGTTAGCATTTCCGCCTGGCAGTACTATGGTCGTTGGTTTGAATCCCAACCACAGCACCACCTGCCTGGAGTTTGCATGTTCTCCCTGTGCCTGCGTGGTTTTCCTCCAAGTACTCCAGTTAACTCCCACACTCCAAAGACATGCTGGTAGGTTAATTAGCTCCTGTCTAAAAATTGTCCCTAGTATGTGTATGTATAAATGTAAGTTAGGGACCTGAGATTGTACGCCCCTTGAGGGTTAGGGACTGATATGAATGTACAATATATGTAAAGTGCTGTGTAAATTGACGGCGCTGTATAAGTACCTGAAATAAATAATACCTAAATGTATATATATTTTGAAATATATTGAATACGGCCAAAATTTTAGTATTTCAAATATATGTCAATATATTTGGAAGAATATTTTTTAAATATATTTCCAATATATTTTTCTTTCATGTGGGTTGGTATCAGTCTGGAGAAGTGCGCATTCCTAAGTAGGTTGCATTTCCATGTAGCTCACTCTAGATAACTCCCACATGTAATGAAGAGCATCCATGATAAAAAGAACTGAAATTCAATGAATGAAAGGAGTGGGCCAATCAGGGGCGGACTGACAACTCATGGGGCCCCCGGGCAATAGGGGATCATGGGGCCCCTGTGTCCTTGCCCAAACTCAAAAAAGCCTATGAAAAAGGTACCAGGGGCATCTCATGGGGCCCCCTACTGACCCTGGGCCCCCGGGCAGTGCCGAGTTTCCAAATGGTCAGTCCGCCTCTGGGCCAATGATAGTCAGGGTTGGGAGGAAAGTGTTAGATGATGCTGGACATCCTGCAACCAGGGAAAGAGGCAGGCTCTATCTGACATGCTGCAGCTTCTGATGCACACTATTATACAGGATTTATTATATAGGATTTAATATACATGATTTAATATACAGGATTATACAGGATTTATTATACAGGATTTATATAGTGCCAACAGTTTGCTCAGCACTTTACAAAATGAAGGCAGACATGACAGTTACAATACAATTTGGTAGAAGAGGAATCCGAGGGCCCGGCTCGTCAGAGCTTACAATCTAGGAGGAAGTACCATTATGAGAAATCAGAGTAAGCAATTTCAGTCCAGGAGAGGTGCCTGTACTACTGTGCAAGACTGAAGAAAAGGCCGGAGTTCAGCTTTAACTCCCAATACAGGTTCACTTTAAGAACTCCCATTTCTTTCCCAATGATGTATTTCTGCTCTGCACCTCTCTGATCTCGCTCAGTGTATGACAGAAGCCCCTATTAAGTCTTGCAGATCATCTTTACAACCCTTTAGATAGGAAAGAGAAAAAAATTGAAAAATAAACTTCAAATAGAAGCGAGACTTTATAATGCTGGAAATTGATTATTTGTAACTCGTATTTCTGTTCCCTGTACAAAATTTACAAGAACAGGGCAATATGCAAAAACTGATTTGTGGAATGTCACGGTTAATTAGGCTGTAATTATGTCAGTGAGATATTATTTCCATTAGTGCTGATGCAGATTGTGGCTTATCATTATTTAAACAATTCTTCTTGGCAAGCCAATAAATAGTGCACGGAATTTATTAAAGATTCAATGGGAGTCTTCACCGGTATGCTTCATGGATGCGGCAACTTGTTTTACTGTCGTAAAATTAAATTATGTTTAATCCATTTATTGAGAAACATTCAAACTCTGGAAAGAAAGGAGATTGGAATTTTAATAGATTGAACTTGTTATCGACTTTTCGGTTTAAAGGGATTGCCCATTAGGACATTTTTTCTTTTCTTCCGCTGGACTGCCCTGTGCGAGGGCTGTATGGAAGAGCAGAAGATTCCTTTAAGGTGGCCCTATGATGAGATGATAGCAAAGAGTCCTGAATGGATGAATAAAGAGCACTGTAGATTAGAAATACTTTGGGAGAAAACATTGCTCCTGGCTTCTTTAAGTGGTCATGTGACCAAAACTTCAGACTGGCTGATGCCAACTGAGCTCACGGGTCCAAATGTCTAGACGAGGAGTCTCCAAACTGCAGCCCACGAGCCAGACGTGGCGCTTTGCTTAACTTTTTTGGCCACTGATATGAGGGACTATTCTTTCCACTGACACTAATGATAGAGCACTATTCCTTCCACTGATACAAGGGACTATTCTTTCCACTGATACAAGGGACTATTCTTTCCACTGATACAAGGGACTATTCTTTCCACTGACACCAATGATGGAGCACTATTCCTTCCACTGATACGAGAGACTATTCTTTCCACTGATACAAGGGACTATTCTTTCCACTGACACCAATGATGGAGCACTATTCCTTCCACTGATGAAAGGAACTATTCTTTCCACTGACACCAATGATGGAGCACTATTCCTTCCACTGATACGAGGGACTATTCTTTCCACTGACACCAATGATGGAGCACTATTCCTTCCACTGATACGAGGAACTATTCTTTACACTGACACCAATGATGGAGCACTATTCCTTCCACTGATACAAGGAACAATTATTTCCACTGACACCAATGATGGAGCACTATTCCTTCCACTGATACGAGGGACTATTCTTTCCACAGACACCAATGATGGAGCACTATTCCTTCCACTGATACAAGGGACTATTCTTTACACTGACACCAATGATGGAGCACTATTCCTTCCACTAATACGAGGGACTATTCTTTACACTGACACCAATGATGGAGCACTATTCCTTCCACTGATACGAGGGACTATTCTTTACACTGACACCAATGATGGAGCACTATTCCTTCCTCTGATACGAGGGATTATTCTTTCCACTGACACCAATGATAGAGCACTATTCCTTCCACTGATACAAGGAACTATTCTTTCCACTGACACCAATGATGGAGCACTATTCCTTCCACTGATACAAGGGACTATTCTTTCCACTGACACCAATGATGGAGCACTATTCCTTCCACTGATACAAGGGACTATTCTTTCCACTGACACCAATGATAGAGCACTATTCCTTCCTCTGATACGAGGGACTATTCGTTCCACTGACACCAATGATAGAGCACTATTCCTTCCTCTGATACGAGGGACTATTCTTTCCACTGACACCAATGATGGAGCACTATTCCTTCCACTGATACGAGGGACTATTCTTTCCACTGACACCAATGATAGAGCACTATTCCTTCCACTAATACAAAGGACTATTCTTTACACTGACACCAATGATGGAGCACTATTCCTTCCTCTGATACGAGGGATTATTCTTTACACTGACACCAATAATAGAGCACTATTCCTTCCACTGATACAAGGAACTATTATTTCCACTGACTCCAATGATAGAGCACTATTCCTTCCACTGATACAAGGGACTATTCTTTCCACTGACACCAATGATAGAGCACTATTCTTTTAACTGATACAAGGGACTATTCTTTAAACTGACACCAATGATAGAGCACTATTCCTTCCACTGATACAAGGGACTATTTTTTCCACTGACACCAATGATGGAGCACTATTCCTTCCACTGATGCCAACAATGGAGCATTATTCCTCCCAATGACACCAGAGATGGGGAACTAATTCTCCCACTGACATCAATGATGTAGTTTTTTTACTCCCACTGACCATCAAGCCTATGGCATTGTGTACTCTCACTGATGCTGGAGAATTTTCTAATCCCACTGGACACAGTTCAGCCCCCTAAAGTTTGAAGGTCAGTAAAGTGGCCCTTTGTTTCAATAGCTTGGAGACCCAGGCCTAGACATTTGGATATACGATCAGCACAGGAGGTGGTTCAGGGCAGTTTTGAGGAGAAGTAAGTATTTAAGCTGTTCTACTACCTCATACTAGGTATCAGCTTGGGTTCAGCTCCCAGCTCAGTGTGAATCCACGTTCGTCTGAACCCAGAAGTTACCTATCAGTGCCAGGAGAATGAGCTGCAAATGTGTGAATCTCTGCCCCACAGCTACACGTACACAAAGGGTTGGGGTTGCTTGTGACAATTGGGTCAATGTTAAGGGGCACTCTGATGGGCACATTTTATATTAAGGAGGCACATGTTATTGTAAGGGGCACTCTGATGGGCAGATTTATATTAAGGGGCACTCTGATGGGCAGATTTATATTAAGGGGCACTCTGATGGGCAGATTTATATTAAGGGGCACTCTGATGGGCAGATTTATATTAAGGGGCACTCTGATGGGCACATTTATATTAAGGGGCACTCTGATGGGCAGATTTTATATTAAGAGGCACTCTGATGGGCACATTTTATATTAAGGGGGCACATGTTATTGTAAGGGGCACTCTGATGGGCAGATTTATATTAAGGGGCACTCTGATGGGCACATTTATATTAAGAGGCACTCTGATGGGCACATTTATATTAAGGGGCACTCTGATGGGCAGATTTATATTAAGGGGGCACAAATGGGCACATGTGATGGAAAGGGGCACTCTGATGGGCACATGTGATGGAAAGGGGCACTCTGATGGGCACATGTGATGGAAAGGGGCACTCTGATGTGGAAATGGGATGTAAAGGGGCACTCTGATGGATACATTATTTATTTATTTATTCCGGGTACTTATATAGTGCCATCAATTTACGCAGCGCTCTTACATACATATGGTACAGTCACATCAGTCCCTAACCCTCAAGGCGTGTACAATCTAAGGTCCCTAACTCACATTCATACATACACATACTAGGGACAATTTAGACAGGAGCCAATTATTCTACCAGCATGTCTTTGGAGTGTGAGAGGAAACCGGAGTACCCGGAGGAAACCCATGCAGGCACAGGGAGAACATGCAAACTCCAGACAGTTGGTGCCTTGGTTGGGATTCGAACCAACGACCCTAGTACTGCCAGGCAGAAGTGCTAATCATTTAGCCACTGTGCTGCCCACATGTGATGGAAAGGGGCACTCTGATGGGCACATGTGATTGAAAGGGGCAGTCTGATGGACACGTGATGTAAAAGGGCACTCTGATGGGCACATGTGATGGAAAAGGGCACTCTGATGGGGAATATGATGTAAAGGAGCACTCTGATGGGGAAATATGATGGAAAGGGGTACTTTGAGTGTAAGGGGGCACTCTGATGGGAATACCTAATGGAAGGTGGCACTGTGATGGGGACAACTGATGTAAAGGAGCACTCTGATGGGCACACCTGATGTGATGGGAATACATGATGTAAAGTTGCACTGTGATGGCGACACGTAATGTAAGGGGGCACACTGATGGGGACCTCGGCCAGAAGAAAAATTTAGTGACCGGACCTCCTTGAATTTTAATCCAATACCCCTGGTGTAAGCAAAAAGTGCCAGGAAAAGCCCGCTCCTCAATGTTAATCACTGTACCTGTCAGTGGTCATAATGTTATGGCTGATCGGTGTACATTACGGCATTATTCATTATTATATTTTGTATTTTTGCTGTACATGAACACAGATGTGTTACGCTCTGCACTGAGCTGTATATTAGACTGTACATCACATGTATGACACGGAGGAGGACTAAGTACATAGTAAGTATGCAGAGACAATATAGCGACTTCATCTGAAGACGAATTGGAAGGTAGAGGTGAATACTGAAAAGGTTGCTGGATACAGTAGTCACTTGTGCTCTGCTCTGATAATGTCAGGTCTCCTGAGGTTTTCCCTGGTCTGGGTAATTCCTTTCAGTCCAGAACTTCAATAATCTATATGGGTAGAGAAGATAAAAGCAACAAAAACACAAAATAAATCTTACCACTAGAAAGGTCTGCATATTTGAGTTGTTTTTTTTCCGTCGTTGATTAGATCTCCCCATTTGTCCTATTCTGTAATGCTCATTGCCAGCTGGGATCCTGTCCAGGGGCGGACTGACAACTCATGGGGTCCCCAGGCAATAGGGGATCATGGGGCCCCTGTGTCCTTGCCCAAACTCAAAAAAGCCTATGAAAAAGGTACCAGGGGCATCTCAGGAGCCCCCTACTGACCCAGGGCCCTTGGGCAGTGCCCGAGTTTCCGAATGGTCAGTCCGCCCCTGATCCTGTCTTCATTTTTTTGAAGGAAAAACACGGCAATGTTCTCCACAAGAATATTCAGACATAAAGAAGTTTGGTGATTGTATTTTGACGAGCTGGACAGCTTGGTCACTTAAAAGAAGTGGAAGAGACTTACTGGCTGGATCAACAGGTGCTCATAAAACTGCTGTGTTAGTCTGGATTCACACTGATGCGGTGTGGGATTTGCAGCGTTTTCAGTGCGAAAACGCTGCAGGTGTGTATATTGAGTTAACATCCCGAAATCAGTTCGCAAAATGCGGTGCGATGTGCAGAATTGGATCACATGGGTGTGAATACCCATGTGATCCGATTCTAGTGCGGACCAAAAAAAGGGTCCTGCACCTCTCTGGTGCAGATGCGGTGCGATTAGAGCCCTCATTCAAAGTCCAGAATTTATAAAGCTGGTCTGAGCTGAAAAAAAGGGGCCAGGGAGCTAAAATTACACTCTGCAGAGCTTAGTGGGGAGAGCTCTGAGTGCTGATTGAAGGGAAGAGACCCTCCTCCCCACCCTCCACACAGCACACTGGAACAGAGCAGAGGCTGTTACTCTGCTGGAGGTCCCTCCACTGTCACCATTTTCTCTTGGTGTCAGGAAAACTTGTCAGAATTCAGGGACTCGTTTTGTAAGCAGAGGAAAGACACAGCAGAAGGAAATAACACTGGATAGAGACAAGTACATACTGTACTCTGCAACGCACTGGACACCTCCATGCACTGTACTCTGCAACACACTGCACACTGCCATGCACTGTACTCTGCAACACACTGCACACTGCCATGCACTGTACTCTGCAACACACTGCACACTGCCATGCACTGTACTCTGCAACGCACTGGACACCGCCATGCACTGTACTCTGCAACGCACTGGACACCGCTAAGCACTGTACTCTGCAACACACTGCACACTGCAATGCACTGTACTCTGCAACGCACTGGACACCGCCATGCACTGTACTCTGCAACACACTGCACACTGCAATGCACTGTACTCTGCAACGCACTGCACACTGCAATGCACTGTACTCTGCAACGCACTGGACACCGCCATGCACTGTACTCTGTAACGCACTGGACACCGCCATGCACTGTACTCTGTAACGCACTGGACACCGCCATGCACTGTACTCTGCAACGCACTGGACACCGCCATGCACTGTACTCTGCAACGCACTGGACACCGCCATGCACTGTACTCTGCAACGCACTGGACACCGCCATGCACTGTACTCTGCAACGCACTGGACACCGCCATGCACTGTACTCTGTAACGCACTGGACACCGCCATGCACTGTACTCTGTAACGCACTGGACACCGCCATGCACTGTACTCTGCAACTCACTGGACACCTCCATGCACTGTACTCTGCAACGCACTGCACACTGCAATGCACTGTACTCTGCAACGCACTGGACACTGCCATGCACTGTACTCTGTAACGCACTGGACACCGCAATGCACTGTACTCTGTAACGCACTGGACACCCCAATGCACTGTACTCTGTAACGCACTGGACACCCCAATGCACTGTACTCTATAACACACTGGACACCGCCGTGCACTGTACTCTGCAACGCACTGGACACCGCCGTGGACTGTACTCTGCAACACACTGGACACCGCCATTCACTGTACTCTGTAACGCACTGGACACCGCCATGCACTGTACTCTGTAACGCACTGGACACCCCAATGCACTGTACTCTGTAACGCACTGGACACCCCAATGCACTGTACTCTGTAACGCACTGGACACCGCCATGCACTGTACTCTGTAACGCACTGGACACCCCAATGCACTGTACTCTGTAACGCACTGGACACCCCAATGCACTGTACTCTGCAACGCACTGGACACCGCAATGCACTGTACTCTGCAACCCACTGCACACCGCAATGCACTGTACTCTGTAACGCACCGGACACCGCCATGCACTGTACTCTGTAACGCACTGGACACCGCCATGCACTGTACTCTGCAACGCACTGGACACCGCCATGCACTGTACTCTGCAACGCACTGGACACCGCCATGCACTGTACTCTGTAACGCACTGGACACCGCCATGCACTGTACTCTGCAACGCACTGGACACCGCCATGCACTGTACTCTGCAACGCACTGGACACCGCCATGCACTGTACTCTGCAACGCACTGGACACCGCCATGCACTGTACTCTGCAACGCACTGGACACCGCCATGCACTGTACTCTGCAACGCACTGGACACCGCCATGCACTGTACTCTGCAACGCACTGGACACCGCCATGCACTGTACTCTGCAACGCACTGGACACCGCCATGCACTGTACTCTGTAACGCACTGGACACCGCCATGCACTGTACTCTGTAACGCACTGGACACCGCCATGCACTGTACTCTGCAACTCACTGGACACCTCCATGCACTGTACTCTGCAACGCACTGCACACTGCAATGCACTGTACTCTGCAACGCACTGGACACTGCCATGCACTGTACTCTGTAACGCACTGGACACCGCAATGCACTGTACTCTGTAACGCACTGGACACCGCCATGCACTGTACTCTGTAACGCACTGGACACCGCCATGCACTGTACTCTGCAACTCACTGGACACCTCCATGCACTGTACTCTGCAACGCACTGCACACTGCAATGCACTGTACTCTGCAACGCACTGGACACCGCCATGCACTGTACTCTGTAACGCACTGGACACCCCAATGCACTGTACTCTGCAACGCACTGGACACCGCCATGCACTGTACTCTGCAACACACTGGACACCACCATGCACGGTACTCTGTAACGCACTGGACACCGCCATGCACTGTACTCTGCAACGCACTGGACACCGCCATGCACTGTACTCTGCAACGCACTGGACACCGCCATGCACTGTACTCTGTAACGCACTGGACACCCCAATGCACTGTACTCTGTAACGCACTGGACACCGCCATGCACTGTACTCTGTAACGCACTGGACACCGCCATGCACTGTACTCTGTAACGCACTGGACACCCCAATGCACTGTACTCTGTAACGCACTGGACACCCCAATGCACTGTACTCTGTAACGCACTGGACACCGCCATGCACTGTACTCTGTAACGCACTGGACACCGCAATGCACTGTACTCTGCAACGCACTGGACACCGCAATGCACTGTACTCTGCAACCCACTGCACACCGCAATGCACTGTACTCTGCAACGCACCGGACACCGCAATGCACTGTACTCTGTAATGCACTGGACACCCCAATGCACTGTACTCTAACGCACTGCACACCGCAATGAACTGTACTCTGTACCGCACCGGACACCGCCATGCACTGTACTCTGTAACACAGTTTAGTTCTTCATATGGGGTGAAATATTTCAATACAAGAAAAACATTAACATGTTTCCCTCATGAGAGCCCCTTTGTTAGGGGTACCTCTAAGCTCTGCACAGCCAGGCAGCAGGTATTTTTCCATACACACAGACTTGCATCGAGGAGACAGTAACCAGTCCATGGGCTTGGTTTTGGTATTTTATTAGGGGAGATAAACTTGGATAGGGAAATAGGGATGCCTAGTTTGGATTGAATCAGTGAAGGGGGCCAACTTCCTTCCTATGTACAAAGACAGGTCATGAACCGTTCTTTTCCGTTAAAGCTGTCAGTCTTTGCAGATCAGTAGCAACTGCCCTTTATGGGCGAGGAACTAACAGCCCCTCCAGAAATCAATTTAGCTTCTTATACCTATATCCAGAGATATCTCCTAGATTGTAAGCTCGTAAGAGTAGGGCCCTCTTACCCCTCGTACGCTGTCTGTCTTTGTTGTACTGTGCCATGTATTGTCCCCCCCTATTGTACAGCGCTGAGCAAACCCTTTGGCGCTATATAAACTCGTAGTAATAATAATAATAATAATAATATCTTTCCTCGCCCTGCAGAGCTGCTCCCAGATCCACAGCCTGCTGACACTACCAGCCCTCCTGGCTTCTCAGGACTTCTCCCAGGACAAGGATAAAGGATTGAGCCCAATGCTGTCCTTTGAAAGCTTGCTACATGTGGCAGTCTTTCCCCTTGTGGATCCCAGGGAGTGCTGATGTACTCACTCTGTCCTCTTTGATTCCCAATGCTCTAGGTCTCGATCCCATTCACACCTCACTACTAAATGTATCCTCCTGAGCCAGGCCAAGCCCCACCTGGAGGCCAGCTCCACCTCCTTAGACCTATGGGACCCCTCCGAGGCATCGACAGTCTCCTCAGCACTCCGTCTTTCACCTGATTCCTCCGTTAGCCTAACTCGCCCATTTATGGGCCAGTCCACCACTCTACCAGGGCCTTCAAACCTAGTATTGGCCGGACTCCCATAAACATGGAGATTATGTCTCCGCTCCCTGCTTACCGACTTCTGGAGGGTTCTATGGTCCTCCAGAGTCAGGAGAAGGTGATAGAGCCACAACCTGTTAAGTCATCCAGATGACCTACAATAACCCGTCCTCAATCACAGACTCACACAGTTACAATGAGTAACACACAATACTTTCAACTGCAATACAGTACAGTATCCTAGTAGCACACTAGAGGGTGCGACATACTCTTTCTACCCCCTCCACATTTGGAAAACATTTTTTCTTTGGGGGGGGGTACCTTGTTTGACAGGTACCCACTCCCACTTCCAGTCAGATCACTGCCACGGATTAACCAGATGCCGCACCCCCCCCCCCCCCCCGATCCTTGAACAGGTGATTTCCGTTTATTAAAAGTCAGCAGCTACAGTTTTTGTTACATAGTCCAGTTGAAAAAAGACACCATCTATTTCAAAGTCCATCTACTGTAGTTCAACCCACACAGAAATTAGCTGCTGACTTTTAATCTTTGCCCAGGTGACTGAAGCTCCTCTTTAACCACTTCCCCGCTGCCCTATAGCACAAATACTGCTACAGGGCGGCAGGGCTGCGCAACATCACGTGAGTATATATGTGTTTAGCACACCCTTGTGTGATGCTTGGCTAGATATATAGGTTCAGCTCCAACCTGAATCTGGTGACACCTCCGATTATACCCAGAACACTTCGACACTCTGAGAATATTGTTTATGGGCTTTATTGAAGAAGACAAACCCTGAAAAAGAACTAGCTGATATAACACAGGTAATGTACATAGAACACAGATACCACTTTGCATAACACAGTTAGTAAGAAGTCACAATTCACTCACCAAAGACTCCAAAAACTGACTAGTATCACACTGACTAGGGTGACATATGAGAGTGACATTGACACGTGAAACAATAACTGTTAATGAGGTTTAGCAGCTTTCTGACATTTGCTATAGCGGTACTATCTAGAGCAGAAATGTCCTGCCTAACTACTGGACAGTGGGATGAAACTTAAAGTCTCTGAACGTTGGGGCCCTTTAATCAATGGAAGAGCACTCACTCTCTGCATGGGAGAGTATTTGTAATGCAGGGGTAGCAGGACAGCACAGTCTCCTTTAAGCAGAATCTTCCAATGAACATTGCAATAGGAAAAAAACAACACTTCAACATACAGGTGAAATCCTGATATACTGACACTTGCTCAGTATATTCAGAGCAGTAAGCTTTTGTGGGGACTTGGAACTAAACACACTCTAAAGCCACAGTACAAGTCTTGAGGAGACAAACCAGTAATATACAGAGACAGAGTTCTCTCATCAATCAGCAGCAGTAATAGCTAATTCTGAGCAGCTTGGCTTTCCAAGATCTGTGTCACTCTGAGAATTAGAGAGCAGGCTTTCTAATGACCATTCTCCAAAGATGAACAGCAAATACAGCAATATCAAAATCCCCTTTCATCACAGTACTCACTGTTTCTGGATTGTCCTCTAGATAGCATTAGACAGTAGTAGAAATTCTCTCTTACAGCAGCTCCAAACTCTGAGAGACACATGCACTTGAGTGGCTGTAATCCTGAATGTCAGGCAGGACAATCCTTGATTTGCACACTGTCCTCCTGCAACAATTCCTCTGCTACACACACCCAGCCCAGTTTATGGGTTCCAGCAGCACAGAGAGTGAGACTCTGTGACTTTACACCAGGAGCCCTTGCTCCATGTGGTCCCCTGAAAATGTCTTCTTCCCCCCATGTGTTTTTTCTTCCTTTCTCCTCTCTCATTTTCTCCACAGCCAATCATAAGTTCAGCTGCAACAGTGCTGCTATAGGTGGATCCTTCTCAGCTGTAGCAACAACCAATCAGAGCACAGTCCTGCTTTTCCTCTCTTTCAGTCACCAAGAGGCAAAAGAAAAAAAAATGCTTTGCAACTGCTGTTTAAGATTTAAAGCAACCAGCACATCTCTACATGTGATTTTGTATTTAAAGGTAGGAGGCAGAGCAGGGGCGGACTGACAACTCATGGGGACCCCGGAGAATAGGGGATCATGGGGCCCCTGTGTCCTTGCCCAAACTCAAAAAAGCCTATGAAAAAGGTACCAGGGGCATCTCATGGGGCCCCCTACTGACTCCGGGCCCTTGGACAGTGCCCAAGTTTCCAAATGGTCAGTCCGCCCCTGAGACAGAGCAATACAAAGCAGCGTGCTTACACAGTAAAGCACAGCACACAGTAAAACACACAGAGCACACAGTTAACACTTTGATCACCCCAGATGTTAACCCCTTCCTGCCCAGTGCCATTAGTACAGTGTCAGTGCTTTTTATTAGCACTGATCCCTGTATTAGTGTCACTGGGGATGTCAGTGACAGTTAGCGGGTTCCCCCCAGTGTCAAAGTGTCCCGCACTCCCGCAGTTCCGCTATAAGTCGCTGATCGCCACCATTGCTAGTATGAAAAAATAAATAATAAATTTTTTCCTAAATTAATGACAAAATTTGATTTTTTTTTACTGGATATGCTTTATAGCAAAAAGTCAAAAATATATTTTTTTATTCAAAATTGTCGGCCTTTTTTTGTTTCTACCACAAAAAATAAAGAATGCAGAGGTGATCAAATACCATCAAAAGAAAGCTATATTTGTGGGGGAAAAAAGGACATAAATTTCATTTGGGTGCAGCGTTGCATGATCGCGCAATTGTCAGTCAAAGTAACGCAGCGTCGTATCGCAAAAAATGGCCTGGTCAGGAAGGGGGGGGGGGGGGTAAATCCTCTGGAGGGCAAGTGGTTAAATCTGCAGTTTTCTTAATATAATACCTGGTGAGGCAGACATAAAGATCCTTGTTCAGGCACTTCCTGTTTTCGGGGTGACAGTGATCTCCCAACTGTGCTCTTATGTTGTCACCCTTTCATATGCTCTCCCTGGTGGGGACTAGAAGTGGCCATGTTGACACATATTGCACATACACGGTCCACCATTGTCAATATCAGGGATCTGGCTAGAGCAATACTGTGCAGCCGCCAATGGAACAAGTGCATGTACACAAAAAAATGGCTGAAAGATGCTAGAGGAGATCGGCAGCACTGAAATGAAAAAAAAAGGATAAAAAAAACCCAACGTATTTTATGGATAAAAAAAGTGACAATAATTTGTAATACACAGTGTTTTAGCAAAATAAATATCCAGCTCAGGTTTAGATCTACTTAAACTGATTTTAGAACTTGCAGGGGAACGATTATACAAACATAATGGATTGAAGTTTCTCCTTAAGTTGTTTTTTTTTTTCTTTTAAGTTTAATTCTACTTTACCATTATGCCGTCAATCACTTTACATCGGGTTGAATCCATCAACACTTTGCTTTCTCTATGTGTCTGATTAAAATTCACATAACTAAATAAAATAGCGCTAGCGATAAAGCCTGTGTGATCAGCTGTAAAATCTATTTTGCAGCTCAGACGACGCCTTCGGCAAAGTCAATTTAAACTATCGAACAGAGAATGGCCTATCTCTCCTTCACTTGTGCTGCATCTGCGGCGGTAAGTATGGTTCCTCGATATAAAAAAAAAAAAAATACTACTTCTATTTAAAAATGAATACAATATAAACACATTTAATGGTACAATAAGCAGAGCAATCTTTTTATTCAAATGAGTAGAGAGGGATACATTGCTGTTCAGACTTCGCCGTTCCATCACAAAACAGGAATTATTTGTCAAGCCAGCAGCAAGATGGAGTCTATTATTGGCCTCGGTTATTGAAAGGATCTAAAAGTAAAAGGATTGTGGCCAATCAAATCCTTTCTTTCTCTTTATAGCCACTATTTGAGAGCCGGAATCTCATTAGATGTTGTGGTTAAGGACAAATGCTGTACATAAGTATTAGTTCACCTTCTCAGAAAAAATAACAGCCTACACTAGTCTTTCCCCATTTGTTTAGGCCAGAGGAGCCATTGAAATAATCCTCAGGTCTTGGGGAACCCCTGATAAAACCAATGCATTGGGGGGGGGGGGGCAGTGGAAAATTTGACCCTTTCAAACTTGGTCAGTGTGATGAATGTGCCTCTTAGGCAGGACATAGATGATATAATTTTCTTTCCTTCCACTAAGGGGTAGAAGGAAACAAGATTGCTTGATTTCCCCATCAGCACTGGTAGTGATGATGGGGGAATGCATCCCGTAGAGTTATCGTGTTCTGCCGGCGGGGAGCCTTCCAGGCTGAAAGAACACAATGATCACTGCTACCGGCTATAGCTGCTGGCAGTGATCGCATGCAAGAAATCCAACAGATTGGTCGTACTGAAGCCGATTGATGGATTGACTTAGATTTAACCAGCCTGCCCATGGATGGATTGAATCTCAGCCAGTCCCTGCTAAATCAGCTGAGATTTGATCCATCTACGTCCGGCTTTATATTGCTTGCGGAATATCTTCATTATAGATAGCCAAAAAAGGTTATCTCACCACTGACTCTGCCCAATGGTTTTGGCCCTGTAACCATGCAGGCACCATCAAATGGTCAACCAACCACAGCTCAGGAAACCCCTAGGAGGAACACCAATGTTCCACAAAACCTTGGTTGAGAAAGGCTGCCCTACACCCTCCTGGTCCCTGCTTCACCTACCTTCATGGGGATACAGTTTCACCGTCCAGGGCAGTGGTCCTGGGGTTTGAAAACTGCACTCTTCTTCTCACTCACATGCCTTAGAACCGCTCTGATCTGTCCCCACATTCCTAGGGAAAGAAGTGGACAATGCAGTTTTCAAACACCAGAACTGCTGCACTGGTGGATGGTGAAACTGTATCACCCATGAAGGTAGGTGCAATGGGGATCTCGGGGGGGGGCTAGAGTTTAGGGTGTTCAACTTTTCAGTCTTCTAAAATGGTGAACTAACACCTTCGATAACTTATCATTTCAATCATATTGTCCAACTCGGTGAAAAATCCTTCAGTTAGATTGTTAAGTGTAGGACCACCATAGAGTCCAAAATCTTTTACTATTAATATTTATTCATAACATACGTAACTAACACAATTCCCATTGGCTGTTTCATGTTACAAGCAGACACTAATATTAAAAGATTTTGGACTTTTTGATCTGGTGGTCTTAATATTATTATACAGGATTTATATAGCGCCAACAGTTTGCTTTACAATATAACGGGAGACAATACAGCAACAATACAGTTCAATACAAGAGGGAAAGGAAGGCCTGCTCCTTGGAGCTTACAATATTTTTACATGTGGATCTTAAACTTTGGGTCCTCCATTTAAGATGTACCCTGGTTTCACTGCACCCATTATGAATTCGATTGACTTTCTTCAACCATGAACAGAAACAAGTACTGTCCGTGATACTTTTTTTATTTGCACTTACATACAATTTTGAGGACAAGCTTTCAGGGAATGTCCCCTTCTTCAGGTCCAAGCAGTACTGAACACAAAGGTTTAGCTGAATGTTAGAAGAGATGTAGGGGATGGAAAAAAAAAAGAGAGAACAGAGAGAAGACACAGCAAAAGCAAAGTCTGGGGGGGAGAGACAACACTCACAGAGGGAGTCATGCTTGAGGTGATAGTCATAAAACTGTTGGATAATGATTGAGGAATCCCATGTCCAAATTCAGGTTATCTCGTGTCAAATAGAATTATCATTCTTAGTTCAAAAGTTGATGACTTCTGCACACCTGTGGGACACCATTTCGTACAACCAGACCACACTTTGGGAGACCTCAATATTTTAGTTCTTAAAGGAAATTTCAAATCCATTCAGGAAAGAAAAACTTTTGAACTAAGAATGATATTTCTATTTGACACTAGAGATAACGGCCTGAATTTGGACATGGGATTCCTCAATCATTATCCAACAGTTTTATGACTATCACCTTTTGCTGAGTCTTATCTCTGTTCTCTTTTGTTTTTCCATCCCCTACATCTCTTCTAACATTCTGCTAAACCTTTGTGTTCAATACTGCTTGGACCTGAAGAAGGGGACATTCCCTAAAAGCTTGTCCTCAAAATTGTATGTCAGTGCAAATAAAAAAAGTATCACGGACAGTACTCAATTGTTTCTGTCGCAAATGCACTAATACGGCTACAACCACCTCAAGCAAAATGGAAGATTCAACCATGAACTAAAGATATATTGAATCCAGCACCTCCAATATGTAAGTTTTAATTGCTGGCTGTGTCCACACTGGGATGACTTTATTCATTTCAGGGTGTGAGACAAAACTGATGGTAAGGGGAAACCTAATTTTCCATTGTTTTCGAAAGGTGTCAGGCAGAACAGGAAGTGAGGGGAATTCATATATATCAAATATGTGCACTGCTATAATGACCCAGTCCTAAATCAGCATATGCTATTTAGCAGCTTCCACCCAATAACAGTCCTATATGTGTTACATATTCAGAAAAAATAAACAGAAATGGTGTAGCGCTCATGAAACAAATCTCAAACTTGTGGACACGATTATAATTAATTCTCCACCACGTGCATATACACTATATATCTCGTAATACAAAATGTCCCATCTGCAAGAGTCTCTTATAAAGCTTGCTGTATATCACGTTTTCTCTTTTTTCAAAAAACGTTTACACACCACTACTCCTCCACTAATAGGTGCTTACTTCCACCATATCTGCTCTCACCGGATGCACTTGACCCACATATAAGTGCAGGGTCAAACAAGGTGTATGTTCCCTTTAAGTGGGATCTTTTCATACTCTACAATACTGTCAGCAATCCTTCAAAGCTGAAAGTCTCTGGACTCCCTGAAGATTTCAATACTGCTTTGCCTTCAAGATGCCTTCCTGTATATACGGCTCTCTCACTCACCCTGTGATGAAACGCGTAGGTCCAGGGGCCTAACTGAATGATGTCATCATGTACGGAGTACCAAAGAGGAACAGTATTTGACATTGCTGAGACATTATGAAATGTATATGCATATGGTGGAAAAATCATTATAATATAAGTTTGACAAGTGAAGGGAACAGGAAGTAAGGCAAAACATCTAAAAGGAAAACAAACCCCATTGAAAACACATTTGCTAGTAGAGATAGGAGATTTAGAAATTCTGTGCAAATTTTAAGGCTGTATGAGTCCCCCTGAGGAAGATTTCATCTAATTTCCTGTCTACGTGACAGGTGTCAGACAGATTCGGCGACAGTAAAGAGAAATCTTCTGTAGGGTTCAGATAGCATTTAGGGCCCTTTCACACAGGGCATGCTCCATTTAGATCAGCAGGGGATCTGTCTGCTGATCCTCTGCTAATCAGAGAAGAGTAGGCGGGTGACAGGCATGTGTCCGCTCAGTGCAGACATGGACACCGCCTGTTCTGCTTTATGGGCAGTTGGATGAAAGTGGACAAGCTGTCCATTTACACCCGACTGCCCTCCGATCCGATCTGCCTAATCAGAGGGGGACGGATCCCTTACTGGTTTTTTTTTTTAGTGAACCAGATTGGATTGGAGGGAGGCGGGTGTAAACGAACACAAGCCCATTTACACTCACCGGTCCATAGGGATACATGGACCATCCGATCAGGTCCACCTCCCACTTGACAGGTACCCGCTCCTATTTCCGCTGAGCTGTCCCCCCCCCCCTCCCTCCCCATAGTCTTCTGGGACACGTGACAGGTCCCATAAGACTACAGGGCCATTCACAAAGCGCATCGCTTCTGTCACAACCGGGTGCCCACACTAAAGATGCTGGCGCCGGGGAGAGAAGATGGTGAGGACACCGCTGGACCAAGGAACAGATAGGTCTGCTGGAGGTCTGCAGGTTCTGCTGCCCAGAAGAGCCGAGTGGCCGGCCCGGTATTCTAACAGGGCGGTGGCGATGGGGGGAAATACCAGGCCGGCCCCTCCATATTCGCTCCATAAGGCGCACAGACATTTTCCCCCATTTTTTGTGGGGAAAAAGGTGCGTCTTATGGAGCGAAAAATACGGTACTTCTATTTGAAACCTGAGCAAAGTTTTAATTCTTCCTGGAACTATCCTGATTTATACTCATTTCATGTAAATGTAAATGTGTTGTTGGAACAGGAAGGGAGGGGAAATCTGCCTAAGCCCTGATTCACACTGAATACAACTTTGAAATCAGGCTACTTCACTTGAAGCAGTGTGATTTCAAAGTTGCAGGTCAGTGATATTTGTACCTCTGATTTCACTGCGACTTTCAACTTCATTTAAGAGAAGTCAATACAAGTTGCAATGAATTCAGAAAAAGTATTGCAGAAACTATTTTTGAAATCGCACTACTTCAGATCACACTGATTAAGACAGTGTCATAGGAATACATTAGATGTGATTTTTAGGTGTGATTTGTAAATCGCATGTCGCACCTGATGCAGTCATGTATTTAGGTTTTGTGCTGCCCTAGGCCACACACAAATTGTCTGCCCCAATGGACACTGACCAAGACAACCCCCCCCTTGCCCCTCCTGCGGAGGGAGCCTGACAATAACCAATAACACCCCTTGCCTCCCACCCGGGAGAGCCTTCCACTACCCCCCCCCCCCCTCGGTGATAGAGAGACACTCATCTTCACAGCTCCGGACATCCCCGGGAACGAGAGTTGGGCTCTACATATACCATCAAGCAGCCCACAGCCTCTCTCGGATCCCACCTGGCTCCCTTGGCGCGTGTGTCCCTACTTTCATCCCTTCTTCTGGGGGGAGGTGCTGCTCCCCTGAAAAATACTGCCCTAGGCAAGTGCCTTGTTTGCCTTGTGGTAAATACACCCCTGACCTGATGTCTCACCGGTGTGAACCAGAGCTAAAAGAAACTTAGCAACAAAACACTATGGAAAAGCCAACACATTTCAGAAGTTGTAACAGTCCCCCTTCTTTAGTGTTATAAATATATAAAACTGTGAATACAATTGATTATCATATCTGGACAATATGAATATCCTGTAAAAATAATACTATAGCATTTACAAGAATATAGCATAATAATTATGAATTAATTATACATTAAAATGATTGAATTCTATTTGTTCCATTCAGTAGAAGGTTATTTCTAATCTCATTCATATATAACCTATTAAACATTATAGGTTATATAGAAATGAGAATAAAATTAAAAGGTCATACAGTATGTCATTATTTAATAGGTTACATATGAACAAAATTAGAAATAACCTTTTACTAAACAAACCAAATAGATTTGAACTCATTGCTCTTAATTTACAATTAGTTTAGAATACATTGTTATCCTATTCTTTCATTTTTTTTAATAGCCTATATATAGCAATTGTTTCAATATTATCGTCTTAATAGTATTTAGATATGAAATTGATTAAATTCGTGTTTATAGCCTTGAAGAAAGACTCTCATAATCCCCAGCATTGGCTTTTTCTTGGTGATTTTATGCCTGGGATAAATAGAAGTGCCATCCAACCCCAAAAGCCTTACCATGGTGTCCCTTTAACTGGGCTATTATACCCAAGTGGTAGGAAGGAATGCCTGATCATCTGGACAGTATGATTGCCTGTCACAATGGTCAGATGATCAGGAGCCAGTCCCACCAGTTCCCGATCATTACTAGAGACTGGGAGCTGTCGTTGTGCTGGGAGCGTGTAGTGAGCGCATTTTCAGCACAGAAACCTCTGCTACCCGTGGACGCATACATGCAGGTTGAGGTTGAGTTAAAGCCCTCCCACTTTGCTGCCATATACAGTTGTGTTCAAAATAATAGCAGTCAGACATCACTAACCGGATCAGTCACTGTTTTTGGTAGAAATGATATTTCTACATGGCAAATAATTAACTAGCAGGTGTAGTAGAGTAATAGAAATCCAACAGACCCAACAGTCATGACATGCATGCTGCTGATTCTGTGTAATTGAATCACTAATTGAAAGGGGCATGTTCAAAATAATAGCAGTGTGGAGTTCTATTAGTGAGGTCATTCATTCTTTGAAAAACAGGTGGCAATTATTGCCCTTATTTAAGGAAGGAAGGCAGCAAATGTTGTACATGCTGGTTACAGTGCATTTCTCTCTGAAATTCTGAGGAAAATGGGTCGTTCCAGACATTGTTCAGTAGAACAGCGTACCTTGATTAAAAAGTTGATTGGAGAGGGGAAAACATATAAAGAAGTGCAGAAAATGATAGGCTGCTCAGCTAAAATGATCGCAAATGCTTTAAAATGGAAACCAAAACCTGAAAAACGTGGAAGAAAGCGAAAAAATACCATTCGAATGGATAGAAGAATAGCCAAAATGGCGCGGACTCAGCCAACAATCAGCTCCAGGAAGATGAAAGAAGGTGTAAAGTTCCCTGTGAGTACTGTTACAATTAGAAGACGCCTATGTGAAGCCAAGCTATCTGCAAGAAGCCTCCGCAAAGTCCCACTGTTGGAAAAAAGATGTGTGCTGAAGAGGTTACAATTTGCCAAAGAGCACATTGACTGGCCTAAAGAGAAATGGCGCAACATTTTGTGGACTGATGAAAGTAAGATTGTTCTTTTTGGGTCTAGTGGCCGGAGACAGTTTGTCAGATGACCCCCAAACACTGAATTCAAGCCACAGTACACTGTGAAGACAGTGAAGCATGGTGGTGCAAGCATCATGATATGGGGATGTTTCTCATACTACAGTGTTGGGCCTATTTATCGCATACCAGGGATCATGGATCAGTTTGAATACATCAGAATACTTGAAGAGGTCATGCTGCCTTATGCTGAAGAGGAAATGCCCTTGAAATGGGTGTTCCAACAAGACAACGACCCCAAACACACCAGTAAACGTGCAACATCTTGGTTCCAGACCAACAAGATTGACGTTATGGAGTGGCCAGCCCAATCCCCGGATCTTCATCCAATAGAAAACTTGTGGGGTGACATCAAAAATGCAGTTTCTGAGGCAAAACCAAGAAATAGAGAAGAGCTGTGGAATGTGGTCCAATCATCCTGGGCTGGAATACCTGATCACAGGGGCCAGAAGTTGGGTGACTCCATGCAACACAGATGTACAGCAGTTCTCAGAAACAGTGCGACTACAGCCAAATATTCATTAAGTGATTCAAAGGAAAGCAAAATCTTCAAACATTTCTCAGTTTATATAGTGAATGTTTGAGTTTGTAAAGAAGAATACAAACACTGCTATTTTTTTGAACAGTCTAATATTCACTTTTCTTCAATTTTTTTAGAGGAACAACACAAATTTGATCTATTTTTCTTCATGTTTTGATTTGGAATAGAATGTGTAGTGTTCCCAATGCATTTGTGTGGATGGAAATAAAAGCTATTAGAAGGATTTTGAGCTTTATTCACTTTTTTCAATACACTGCTATTATTTTGAATACAACTGTATATGTGTTAGGCTAGGTTCACGCCTATGCAGTTTGCCTCTGATCCCTTTCTGCAGTGCTTTTTGAGGTGTGTTTTGAGTTTTTGCATGTATTGCATTTTTGATGCATTTGCTTTTTTTGTTTTTTCAACTTGTTGCTGTGCAGAATAAAACACAAAATGCATCAAAAATGCACTGCATGCTTTTCTGAAGCATCTCCATTGAAGTCTATAGAACCAAAAACGCAACATTTTCCGTTTAAAGAAGTCCCTGACCCTTTCCAAAAAACGCACCGGGTGAAAACGCGGAGATGTGATCCTGTCCCATAGGAAATCATTTTTAAATGGACTGCTGTGTATATCTGAAAAACACAGCGGAAAATGCATTGGTGTGAATCTAGACTTATGTGGGTGGCAACAGGTAAAATATATATTTCCTCCTAACCACCTAAAAACAAACTGTATAAGTATAAATAAATATATACATATATATATACACACACACAGCATATGGAGTAGATAGATAGATCAACAAAACACTGACACTGGTTTTACCATATTTTTTGCTTCATGAGACGCACCTAGATTTTAGAGGAGGAAAACAAGAAAAAAAATATTCTGAACCAATGTACTGCTGACACAGTACAAGAGATGACCAGAGACTGCGGACACAGTACAAGAGATGACCAGAGACTGCGGACATAGTACAGGAGATGACCAGAGACTGCGGACACAGTACAAGAGATGACCAGAGACTGCGGACATAGTACAGGAGATGACCAGAGACTGCGGACACAGTACAGGAGATGACCAGAGACTGCGGACATAGTACAGGAGATGACCAGAGACTGCGGACATAGTACAAGACATGGCCAGAGACTGCAGACACAGTACAGGAGATGACCAGAGACTGCTGACACAGTACAGGGAATGACCAGAGACTGCGGATACAGTACAGGGAATGACCAGAGACTGCGGACACAGTACAGGAGATGACCAGAGACTGTAGACACAGTACAGGGAATGACCAGAGACTGCAGACACAGTACAGGAGATGACCAGAAACTGCGGACAGTACAGGAGATGACCAGAGACTGTAGACACAGTAAAGGGGATGACCAGAGACTGCGGACAGTACAGGAGATGACCAGAGACTGCATACATAGTACAGGAGATGACCAGAGACTGCGGACAGTACAGGGGATGACCAGAGACTGTAGACACAGTAAAGGGGATGACCAGAGACTGCGGACAGTACAGGAGATGACCAGAGACTGCATACATAGTACAGGAGATGACCAGAGACTGCTGACACAGTACAGGGAATGACCAGAGACTGCGGACACAGTACAGGAGATGACCAGAGACTGCTGACACAGTACAGGGAATGACCACAGACTGCAGACATAGTACAGGAGATGACCAGAGACTGCGGACACAGTACAGGAGATGACCAGAGACTGTAGACACAGTACAGGGAATGACCAGAGACTGCAGACACAGTACAGGAGATGACCAGAAACTGCGGACAGTACAGGAGATGACCAGAGACTGCATACATAGTGCGGGAGATGACCAGAGACTGCGGACAGTACAGGGGATGACCAGAGACTGTAGACACAGTAAAGGGGATGACCAGAGACTGCAGACAGTACAGGAGATGACCAGAGACTGCATACATAGTACAGGAGATGACCAGAGACTGCGGACACAGTACAGGAGATGACCAGAGACTGCGGACATAGTGCAGAAGATGACCAGAGACTGCGGACATACTCCAGGAAATTACCAGAGAGTGCGGACATACTACAGGAGATGACCAGAGACTGCTGACATATTACAGGAGTTGACCATAGACTGCGTACATAGTACAGGAGATGACCAGAGACTGCGTACATAGTACAGGAGATGACCAGAGACTGCGTACATAGTACAGGAGATGACCAGAGACTGCAGACATAGTACAAGAGATGACCGGAGACTGCGGACATAGTACAGGGGATGACCAGAGACTGCGGACATAGTACAGGAGATGACCAGAGACTACAGACATAGTACAGGAGATGACCAGAGACTGCGGACATACCCCAGGAGATCACCAGAGAGTGCGAATTTGACAGGTACCTGCTCCCACTTCCACGGAGTTGTCCTCCCCGTAGTCTTGTGAAAGCAGAACACCTCTGGACCGAGGAACAGGCAGGACTGAGGAGCCGGTTCTTCTGCACAGAAGAGCCGAGCGGCCAGCCTTGTAATCCAACACGGCGACGGCAGCAGGAATACCGGCCTGGCCACTCCATAAGACGCACAGACATTTCCCCGCAATTTTTTGGGGGGAAAAAAGTGCATCTTATGGAGCGAAAAATACAGTAATTCTTCTCCTACTAAATCCAAATTTAAAAAAAGGATTTTTGGCTGGATCTGTACTTCAGGATATGAAGCATATAGCAGAAATACATGGTAACTGCTGCTGCAAATTGCATTTCAGCCATGTTTTTCCATTGCAGGTACAAAGTCTCATGTTCGAACGTTAATGCTGAAAGGATTAAGACCGTCCAGACTAACTAAAAACGGCTTCACTGCGCTACACATGGCGGCCTATAAGGTATGATGTACAGCAGAAGGTCCTCTGTGTTCTCTGTCATGGATAGGAGGTGCTTTGTAGTGCTGTCCTAATGAGCTGACTAGTGGACAGGTACTAGACTGCAAATTCTAATGATCGGAAGATAATCATTGTTACAGTATATATAAATCCTCAACTCATTCATGATTAACAATTAATTCGTAAATGCATTGAAAACCAATTAATCCGTTTCGGAGGTCAGAAAGAAGTAAAAAAAAGTTTTATCTGTTCAAAACTCTTTATAAAGTGGACTTTAAAGGCACGGGCCCAGCTCTATAAACCTCCCAGGCACAATGCATCCTGGAGTAACTTACTTCATATTGCGAAAAAAATTTGTAAACCGAGGCATTATTTTCAACGAATTTTCATTCCTAAACAGAAAATTACGTTAACCGCGGCGTTCGTAAACTGAGGTACGCCTGTCAAGGCACATGTTTTCTCTAATGCAGCACTAAATAAAACGTAATAATCAAAAACAACTAGTAAAATTGTTTTTAAATATGAGCTGGAAAGTACGGAAAGCTGCAGAGTTAATAAAGAAGAAATAAAACAGGTATACTTTATTCAGTATAAAATAAGCATCCACTTACAGGTGAAACTCGAAAAATTAGAATATCGTGCAAAAGTTCATTTATTTCAGTAATGCAACTTAAAAGGCGAAACTAATATATGAGATAGACTCATTACATGCAAAGCAAGATAGTTCAAGCCGTGATTTGTCATAATTGTGATGATTATGGCTTACAGCTCATGAAAACCCCAAATCCACAATCTCAGAAAATGAGAATATTGTGAAAAGGTGCAATATTCTCGGCTCAAAGTGTCCCACTCTAATCAGATAATTAAGCCATAACACCTGCAAAGGGTTCCTGAGCCTTTAAATGGTCTCTCAGTCTGGTTCAGTAGGAATCACAATCATGGGAAAGACTGCTGACCTGACAGTTGTGCAGAAAACCATCACTGACACCCTCCATAAGGAGGGAAAGCCTCAAAAGGGAATTGCAAAAGAAGTTGGATGTTCCCAAAGTGCTGTATCAAAGCACATTATTATCCAGGCTGTGTTGACCCTGGACTTAATGAAGCACAGTGGACCAACATCAGCAGATGACATGGCTCCCCAAATCAACACAGACTGTGGAAATTTCACACTGGACTTCAAGCATCTTGCAGTGTGTGCCTCTCCATTCTTCCTCCATACTCGGGGTCCTTGTGCCTCTCCATTCTTCCTCCATACTCGGGGTCCTTGATTTCCAAATGAGATGCAAAGGTTGCTTTCATCAGAAAAGAGGACTGTGGACCACTGAGAAACAGACCAGGTCTGTTTTTCTTTAGCCCAGGTAAGACGCTTCTGATGTTGTTTGTTGTTCAGGAGCGGCTTGACAAGAGGAATATGACATTTGAAGCCCATGTCCAGGATCCGTCTGTGTGAGGTGGCTCTTGATGCACTGACTCCAGCCTCAGTCCACTCCTTGTGAAAGTCCCCAACACTTTTGAATGGCCTTTTCTTGACAATCCTCTCCAGGCTGCGGTCATCCCTGCTGCTTGTGCACCTTTTTCTTCCACACTTTTCCCTTCCATATAACGTTCTAATAATGTGCTTTGATACAGCACTTTGGGAACATCCAACTTCTTTTGCAATTCCCTTTTGAGGCTTTCCCTCCTTATGGAGGGTGTCAATGATGGTTTTCTGCACAACTGTCAGGTCAGCAGTCTTTCCCATGATTGTGATTCCTACTGAACCAGACTGAGAGACCATTTAAAGGCTCAGGAACCCTTTGCAGGTGTTATGGCTTAATTATCTGATTAGAGTGGGGCACTTTGAGCCGAGAATATTGCACCTTTTCACAATATTCTCATTTTCTGAGATTGTGGATTTGGGGTTTTCATGAGCTGTAAGCCATAATCATCACAATTATGACAAATCACGGCTTGAACTATCTTGCTTTGCATGTAATGAGTCTCTCATATATTAGTTTCACCTTTTAAGTTGCATTACTGAAATAAATGAACTTTTGCACGATATTCAAATTTTTTGAGTTTCACCTGTACATCAAAGATCAGGGATATCAGCACCTTGATGGAGCAGAATCAGCAATACTCAAAAAACCACAGGATGACAGGTGAGGAGGAAAAGATCCAGGATTCAAATACAGCTCACCAGCGCAGCATCAGGAACAGAACCGGAAAGCTGCAGGAGAGAGGCACATCATGTGACCTACAAAGCTGTCTGCAGAAAACAATGGCAACAGGTTTCTAGGCATCTAGCCCCTTTCTCAAGCCTTAAGCAATAATCTTGCAGGAGACGTTGTCAGCCCTTTCCATACTCAGAGCTAGACCAGCTGTCACACCGGGAGAGTGGTTCTGTACTCTGTAGGGCTCAGCTGTCTGTGTAACAGCCAGCTCCCAATCTGTGTATCAAAACATTTTTGTATTTTTGTTCTCTTGAACCTTTATGTCCTTGTTGGCCGGGTATATGATTCTTTTTATACAGTCATCTGGATTTAAGTCCCCATGCACGCTGAATGTTTTTACAGCGGCTGTTTTTGGCTTTTGGTGTTTTTTTTTTCCTATAGCCAGTAAACTCCCCAGCATGTTATCCCATGTGTCCATGCACACATAGGCTTTGATCGGCGTTTTTTGGCTGGAAAAAAAAAGCCCAGAACTAGTGGGTTTCTAGAGGAGTTTTTTAGCTGTAAAAACGCTCTAAGGCTCCATGTACACGGGACGTTTGGAAAACACTTTTGAATGATGGAAACTGACTGCTGGAAAACGTAGGTTAAAAAACGTCTGTTTAGCCGCGTTTGCATACCACGTTTATGCACATTTATGAGCGTTTGCGTTTAGAAGTTTAAGATAACCTCAGGAGATCTTCCAAAATGAAAAACAGTAAAAAATTAACTATTTCAGACATTTTGAGAGAAATAGAGAGAGCAGAAGCAGAGAGAGCAGTATGTGTTGAGATGACCTGGCTTTTTTGGTTGTATTCACTATGGATCCCATCATGAGCATAAGGCGGTGCGTTCTACCATTGTTTCCTTCACACGAAACCTGGAACTGACTGCGCTGGTGTACCGGGTCCATTTGAATACATGGAAAATGCTTTGCATGCATTTCTGATGATGAAAAAAGGCTCTGGACAGCATCTGGACATGGAACAGTTAAAAAATGCTTCTAACCGCAAACACTTATAAACGCGGTTAGAAGCATTTACACGTGTTTAAAAGCATTTGGGGTTTGAAATGCTGATAAAATCTACTCCTGAACCCAATTTGGTGCGTTCAAAAAAACGACTGTAAACTCAACTGCTTGTAAATGACTGTACATGGACACATAGGAAAACATTAGGAAGAGTTCAGGGGCTGCTGAAAAAAACGCAGAAAATCTCCTGAATGTGAGTTTATCAGCTGCAGTGTACATGCACCCTTAAGCGCTGAAAAATGCAGTAAACATTGGGCTTTTTTTGAGCAAAAAATTTTTTTTTTTCTGTCTACAAAAACACAAATGTGGAAAAATGTGAAAACTTGTGTTTTTAACGTTACTTTACACAGCTAACACTACCAGCGTTATTACAACGCCCCGTGTGCATGGAGCCTAATTGTTCATGTATAGATTGATGGCTTTACCATTGCATCTTTTTCAATAAACAGTTTATAGACAAAGAACGCTGTCAGCATTTAGTCCTAGATCATTTAAAGGAAAAAGCAAAATTGCTGCATGCTCCAGTACTGTATAGTTTGCTTTTTCAGTATAGAATATGATGCACATTGATGTTTCTTCTGGTTTTGTGTGTTCCTTCTTACCAGAAATGCAGTGATTGTAAATTATATTCGTTTTGTTAGGACAACGCTGAGCTCCTGACAGCGCTGCTGCATGGTGGGGCTGACATCCAGCAGGTGGGCTATGGTGCTCTAACGGCTCTTCACATCGCAACCATCGCTGGAAACCATGAGGTGACTGCGTGCATGATTTAATGCTAATCTTCAAAGATAAAAAAAAAATCCTCTCCAGCCCCAACCCCCCCATACTTATCTATATATTTAATTTTTTTTAATCTGCCTCAAAGTCCTAATTACATATTTACTGTAAGACTCCAGGAACATGACAAGCCATGTCCTGGGTCTTCTTTTGTCTGTCCTGTAGTGTGGAGGAATCCAATCAATCTGCAGTGTCCATATTACTACTTGGTGACCTGGGAACTGCCCATTGCCTATCGGGAACGTCCATCACAGGTTCCTGAAGCCTTCAGTAGGGACAGCATGCAAGGGGCGGAAACAAAACTAGTTGACCTGGGAATTGCCCATTGCCTATCGGGAACGTCCATCACAGGTTCCTGAAGCCTTCAGTAGGGACAGCATGCAAGGAGCGGAAACAAGACTAGTTGACCTGGGAACTGCCCATTGGCTATCGGGAACGTCCATCACAGGGTCCTGAAGCCTTCAGTAGGGACAGCATGCAAGGGGCGGAAACAAGACTAGTTGACCTGGGAACTGCCCATTGGCTATCGGGAACGTCCATCACAGGGTCCTGAAGCCTTCAGTAGGGACAGCATGCAAGAGGCGGAAACAAGACTAGTTGACCTGGGAAATGCCCATTGGCTATCGGGAACGTCCATCACAGGGTCCTGAAGCCTTCAGTAGGGACATCATGCAAGGGGCGGAAACAAGGCTGGTTGACCTGGGAACTGCCCATTGGCTACCAGGAAAGTCCATCACAGGGTCCTGAAGCCTTCAGTAGGAACAGCATGCAAGGGGCGGAAACAAGACTAGTTGGCTGGACCAGCATAGACAATAAGTCTCCACTACTGGAAAAGGCACTGCAGAGGATGGTGTGAGTGTGTGTTATGGTTTTGTGGATCTTAGAAGATTAAACAAATGTAGGTAGAAGTGTGCGGAGTGGGAAAGTTTTTTTTTTTTACCCTGTGATATGCTTCAAGTCCTTTTAAGAAAGATATACTCACCGGCACTTTATTAGGTACACCTGTCCAATTACAGAGTAACACAAATTACTAATCAACCAATCACATGGCAGCAACCTAATGCATTTAGCCATGTAGATGTGATGAAGACGACATTCTGAAGTTCAAACTTAGCATCAGAATGGGGAAGAAAGGGCATTTAAGTGACGTGGCATGGTTGTTACTGCCAGACGGACTGGTCTGAGTATTTAAAAACCTGCTGATCTACTGGGATTTTCACGCGCAACCATCTATAGGGTTTACAGAGAATGGTCCGAAAAAGAAAAATATATCAAGTGAGCAGAAGTTGTATGGAGGAAAATGCCTTGTTGATGTCAGAGGTCAGAGAAAAATGGGCAGACTGGTTGCTGCGACATTCAGATGGTAGGGTCAGAATTTGGCGTAAACAACATGACTAGGGTAACCCATATTTCTCCAAGTCCTTCTAGATTTTACTAAAGATACCCTTTCCAGCTTACACTAATTAAAAAATGACCAAAGGCCCAATCTGGAGAAAATTGGCCAGCTTGGTCGTTTGTTTAACAAATAAACCAAAATAACATTCCTTAAAACAGAAAACATATTCATAAACCAATTGACATAACATATAGGTTGCCGGTCTTGAGAGACACTGGAGAACCAACATCAGGTCGTGTATCTGTGTTACTACTTCACGATCCCCAGCCACAAAACACAGTCTTGGGGTCAAACCCACTTCTCTGCAGATACCAATCTATTACCACTTCCCAGATAATACTCCATTAACTGGGATACAACAGAGGACGCCATACCTTAGATGGGTCACTGCTATGAACTGTTCTGAAAATGTTAACGCCTCCAAAGACCCCAACCGCCAAAGGCCCTAGAGCCTGAACAAAAACAAACAGCAGGGCTGGAGGGCGGGAAGATTCTTTCACGTCCACTGCTCCCAAGGATCTTTACACTCTTTAGGTCTCCACCTACTCTCCGCAAACTCCCTATCTGGTAAATGACCGCCTTTCTGACCAACTATAAATTAACCCTGTCCTGCCTTGTATACCCTGTCAGCCTTGTCATGTAGCCCTTCACCTATTTTTATTTTTTTTGCTTTGGGCTTATCTTGAAAGCATGGATCCACCCTGCCTTGTATCAGTGATTCAGGCTGGTGGTGGTGTAATGGTGTGGAAGATATTTTCTTGGTGCTAGCAAGGTGTACCTAATAAAGTGGCCG
Organism: Staurois parvus; assembly: GCF_062004578.1. Taxonomy (NCBI): domain Eukaryota; kingdom Metazoa; phylum Chordata; class Amphibia; order Anura; family Ranidae; genus Staurois; species Staurois parvus. The sequence goes on from NW_028318374.1 coordinate 3,348,734, forward strand.
GTGAGTGTATGACGTCTATATACATTCAGTTTTATTGTGATAGACCTGAAACCAATTCCTTACCTCTTGAGTCAGACCTCTTACCCATAGACAATGCAAGTTTGTCCTACACTCCAGCAGCAAGATGGTCATTCCAATCAGTTTACAAGACAAGAGAACTAATTTCAGGGTCTTTAAAAGAGATGCCTGCCTGAAAAGACATGTGGGCTGCCGTTGTTGACCTCTTTCTGAAAGTGCTAATTATCTGTCTCTGGCTCCAATGCTTTCTGAGTCAATGACCTGAAAAAATCATGTGGAAAAGAAGACAGAACAGTTGAGCTGCTTGCAATTTCTGGATAATTAGCTCAAAAGGTATTAAAACCAGTGCATCACTATGACAGCCAGGGAGCAGGTAACTAATATTAACCAAAGGTCAGCAATGTTGGCCTACATACACTGTATGGCCAAAAGCTTATGGACACCTGACTGTCACACCTAGCTTGTTGGAGTTCCCATTTCAAAATTATGGGCATTCATAGGTATTTGGCTCCCCTTTGTCACTATAACAGACTCCACTCTTCTGGAAAGACTTTTCACAAGATATTGAAGTGTTTCTGTGGGAAATTGTGCCCATTCATCCAAAAGAGCATTTGTGAGGTCGGGGTACTGAGGTTGGTCGTGAAAACCATGCATGTAGTTTATGTACCAGATCATTCCTAAGGCTTCATTTACACTTGTGCAATTTGTCATGTGACTTTGGGGTCCAGAGTCCCATGACAAGTCAAACCCCATGTTTCCCAATGAGTAACATTCATATCTTTGCGACTTCAAGTAGTTCCTGCACTACTTTGGTCTGATTGTCATGTGACTTGAGGACCATAGACTTCAATGCAAACCCTCCAAAGTCGTATGAAAGTCGTACCTGAATGACATACATGCGACTTATATGCAACTTTCATCTTTGGTCAAAGCCAAAGTTGCACCAAAATTGCATCAAGTCACACTGTAAAGTCACAATGAAAATTGCACGATTTTGAAGCACAAGTGTGAACTGAGTCTAAAGGTGTTTAGGTCAAGGTCCTGTAAATGCCACTTGGGTTCCTCCATACCAGGGGTCTCCAAACTTTCTAAACAAAGGGCCAGTTTACTGCGTTTCAGACTTTAGGGGGGCAGGACTGGGGCCAATGGGAGTAGAAAATGTCCTGGCATCAGTTGGAGTAAATAATGTACCATCTTTGGCATTAGGTGAATTTTTAATGCCCCATCATTGGTGTCAGTGGGAGAAATAGTGAGACTCTCAAAAGTTATAACATTAGAACTGCAGATATACTGGGGTGCCATGCATTGGCCGCTGCAGCTTACGCCTATATTTGCAAATGTGTGTAAACTAAACCCCTTGTTTGTTTGTTCCATTGTTGGCGTCAGTGGGAGGACTAGTAATACAAGGCTGGACACAAACACCAAGAGCAAGTCACACTCACTGCACAGGTACAATCAACCAGCACTCACACCATAGTTCCTAAGCTTGTGAGAGACACACTACCAAATGTAAAGCTGCCCTGGCACATTATGCAGCATTCACTCAGCACCCCAAGAAATAACAGAATCCAACTTCAGTGTTCTTGAACTGTCAAAATCTCCACTTTTATTGTCACACAACACACAGGAGGATATATCTTATGGCCATCACAATCCGCATAATAAAACACATCAATAATAATGTGAGTATTACAGCATGAAACAAACACATCTTTTGACAGAGTCACAGCATAGAATTAATACATTACCAAAGCTACGGGAAGAAGGGAAGGAAGAGTCCTCATCAAAACCACAGTGCACAGGAGATTGTGGAGAAGCCTAAAGCACGATCGACCGATGAGGTCAGGCAGCTTCGGAAAAAGTCCCAGCATTGGAGCGTCCCCCACACGCATGGGTAGACCTCCAATCTCATCTTCTCCAGGCCTCTCTTAAATATCCTGGTTCAGTGCCTCTGGCCACATTCCGGCGCCTTTACCCGTTCCAAGAAGTGTTTTTGCCGAAAAACACTGAAAGGTTCTGTGAGGTAACAGAGTCACACCCAGTCACCTAACTGCACAAACAAGTCTTATTTATTACACCTAATTCTAACTTCACAAACAAGTAAACATTTCTAACTACACAAATAAATCTTATCTAATCTAACTTTAACAGTTCTAATGTCTTGTGACTCTGTAAGTTTCCCTTAGCCTAGAAAATGACATCAGTGTCATTCCCCGCGCTTCTGGCATATGGGCAGCGAAGATTTATTGTAAAAATCCCCGAGGAAACAAAGGGCCCAAGGCCAGCACATTTCATGGGCATTACATGCCCCATCATTGGTTCCAGTGGGAAGAATAGTTCCCCATAATTGGTATCAGTGGGAGGAATAGTGCCCCATCATTGGTGTTAGTGGGAGGAATACTGCCCCATCATTGGTGTCAGTGGGAGGAATAGTGTCCCATCAATGGTGTCAGTGAGAATAGTGCCCCATCATTTCTATCAGTGGGAGGAATAGTACCCCATTGTTGGTGTCAGTGGGAGGAATAGTACCCCATTGTTGGTGTTAGTGGGAGGAATAGTGCTATGTCCTTGGTACCAGTGGGAGGAATAATGCCTCATATAAGTGGAAGAAATAGTGCCCCAAGGGCCAGATAAAGGCAGGCAAAGGGCCACATTCGGCCCGTGGGCCACAGTTTGGAGATTTCTGCTATAGAGGGATATTCTTTGTTCATATTTCAAGTCTGAAGTTTACAACCACTTTAAGCTTTATACATTTTTTTCAAATTTCAAAACCTGTATAACTAAACTCCAGCCTTACCTTTGCAGTTGCACAAGCTCCTTTCCTGTACTGATATTGTTTACATTCACTGTGAGCTTTTTAAAGTGTGCAATAAAAGCTGCAAGTCAGACATAGCCCGCCTTATTTCCTGATTTGGTGACCTCCAGCATCATCTTGCTCCTTTCTCCATCCTGATTGTCTCTGCCCCACCCCTTTCATTCATTGAATTTCAGTTCTTTCAATCATGGAGGATCAGCATTACATGGTGGGTTGCCCAGGCTGGTCTGCTTTCATATAGAGCCTGCCTAGCAATTCCCACTTCTTTAGACTGAGATGGACCCATCAAGGCATTTTAATATTTCCATAACTACTCCTGAGAGCTAGCCCACTGCTTGCATCAAGAATGAGAGCTGTTGAGAGGAGTACTAAGGCAGGGTCCTGTGAACATGCTGCCAACCTCTCCTACCAGCCGTGATCTGCCTGTATTGCCTAGAGAAGCACAGAGTTACCAGGTAATGACATCAATGGGTCTAAAATAAGGTATGTAATGGAAAAAAGGTTTTTCATCAACTTTTGATGAGGAGGTAAAAGAGGAACCAGGAAAGGTAAAATATAAGCAGACTAAACTTCAGCTTTAAACTCTTTTGAGTTAAAGCCATAGGCTACAGCTATAATTGTTGCTAAACATGATTTTCACACTTCAGCTGTGTCTGTGAGTGTTAATCGATGCCTATTAATACGCACTGTAGCTGTGCTACCTTAAAAACAATATCAAGTTTTGGAGAGTCTAGAATCTGGGTGAGGGGGGTCACGTACTTCGCCATAAAGAAAAAGAATGAGAGGCATCTAATTTGTCAGTATGCAACCTGCTTCTCCGAGATATACTGAATTTCAGGCAGTTGTATTAAATCACGCGGAAATAAACAGGAGTCGCAGCCTGACCTGGGCCCGCTATGTTTTGCCACCCATAGAAATTGATATAGACTTCTATTTAAAAGCAAGTGTGGAGGTCATTGCTTTTTCCATTCTCCTCCAAAAAGCTTCACTACACTTCAATATATTCCAGCATTTTAGTTTTGTCGCTTCCGTTTGATTGGCACAACATTTAAACATCAATTCCTCAAGGACTCTTCATCAAGGTAATTTTTTTCTTGTTTTGTTTCGGTTGTTACGAGTTAAAAAAAAAACTAGAACTGGATACCAGAAAAAAAAAAGCGAGTTGAAAGAAGAAAACTGGGTATATTAAATGCCCAGTGCTCTGTATATATAAAGTGTGTGAGTGTATATATATATATATATATATACTGTATATACACACTGCTCAAAAATTAAAGGAACGCCTTGAAAACACATCAGATCTCAATGGGGAAAAATGTCATGCTGGATCTCTATACTGACTGGGTAATGTGTTAGGAACGTAAGGACGCCCCATTGTTTGATGGAAATTAAAATTTTCAACCTACAGAGGACTGAATTCAAAGACACTCCAAAAATCAAAGTGAAACAATGATGCAGCAGGCTAGTCCATTTTGCTGAAATTTCATTGCAGCAACTCAAAATGGTCCTCAGTAGTTTGTATGGCCCCCATGTGCTTGTATGCATGCCTGACAACGTCGGGGCGTACTCCTAATGAGATGACAGATGGTGTCCTGGGGGATTTCCTCCCACATCTGGACCAGGGAATCATTGAGCTCCTGGACAGTCTGAGGTACAACCTGGTGGCATCGGATTGACTGAAACATGACATCCCAGAGGTGTTCTATGGGATTTAGGCCAGTCAAGCGTGGGGGGCCATTCAATGGTATCAATTCCTTCATCCTCCAGGAACTACCAGCATACTCTCACCACATGAGGCCGGGCATTGTCATGCATCAGGAGGAACCCAGGACCCACTGCACCAGTGTAGGGTCTGACAATGGGTCCAAAGGATTTCATCCCAATACCTAATAGTAGTCAGGGTGCCATTGTCTAGCCTGTAGAGGTCTGTGTGTCCCTCCATGGATATGCCTCCCCAGACCATCACTGACCCACCACCAAAACGGTCATGCTGAACGATGTTACAGGCAGCAGAACATTCTCCATGGCTTCTCCAGATCCTTTCACGTCTGTCACATGTGCTCAGGGTGAACCTGCTCTCATCTGTGAAAAGCACAGGGCGCCAGTGGCGGACCTGCCAATTCTGGTGTTCAATGACAAATGCCAATGAAGCTCTATGGTGCCGGACAGTGAGCACAGGGCCCATGAGAGGATGTCGGGCCCTCAGGCCACCCTCATGAAGTCTGTTTCTGGTTGTTTGGTCAGAGACATTCACACCAGTGGCCTGCTGGAGGTCATTTTGTAGGGCTCTAGCAGTGCTCATCCTGTTCCTCCTTGCACAAAGAAGCAGCTCCTGCTGATGGATTAAGGACCTTCTATGGCCCTGTCCAGCTCTCATAGAGTAACTGCCTGATCCCCACAACAAAATACTACCTCAGGAACAAAAGATCCATCCAGCAACAATGACCCCAGCAGCAACAATAGATCGCCGAACAGCCAACATCAATAGGCCTCTCCCTCAACAGTAGATCCCTTCCAGCAACAACTGACCCCCTCAGCAACATAGGTTCCCCACCAGCAATAATAAATTCCCCATGCAAAAGTATCCCCCCCAGCAGCCAGCATCAGTAGATTCTCCAGCACACCCCAGAACCCCTTCCCACGACATACATTCAGTGCTGGAGATGCCAGAACTGCATTCCCCACGTTCCTGCTGGGAAAAAAAATCATGTATATACGTACACATACTAGGGCCAATTAACCTACCAGCATGTCTTTGGAGTGTGGGAGGAAACTGGAGTATCCAGTGGAAAACCACACAAGCACATGAAAACTTCAGGTGGGTGGTGCTGTGGTTGTGAATTGAACCAATGACCCTAATACTGCCAGGTGGAAGTGCTAACCATTTAGCCACTGTGCAGTATATGTATATATATATATATATATATATATATATATACAGTCAGGTCCATAAATATTGGGACATCGACACAATTCTAACATTTTTGGCTCTATACACCACCACAATGGATTTGAAATGAAACGAACAAGATGTGCTTTAACTGCAGACTGTCAGCTTTAATTTGACTGTATTTACATCCAAATCAGGTGAACGGTGTAGGAATTACAACAGTTTGCATATGTGCCTCCCACTTTTTAAGGGACCAAAAGTAATGGGACAGAATAATAATCATAAATCAAACTTTCACTTTTTAATACTTGGTTGCAAATCCTTTGCAGTCAATTACAGCCTGAAGTCTGGAATGCATAGACATCACCAGACGTTGGGTTTCATCCCTGGTGATGCTCTGCCAGGCCTCTACTGCAACTGTCTTCAGTTCCTGCTTGTTCTTGGGGCATTTTCCCTTCAGTTTTGTCTTCAGCAAGTGAAATGCATGCTCAATCGGATTCAGGTCAGGTAATTGACTTGGCCATTGCATAACATTCCACTTATTTCCCTTAAAAAACTATTTGGTTGCTTTTGCAGTATGCTTTGGGTCATTGTCCATCTGCACTGTGAAGTGGCGTCCAATGAGTTGTGAAGCATTTGGCTGAATATGAGCAGATAATATTGCCCGAAACACTTCAGAATTCATCCTGCTGCTTTTGTCAGCAGTCACATCATCAATAAATACAAGAGAAGCAGTTCCATTGGCAGCCATACATGCCCACGCCATGACACTACCACCACCATGCTTCACTGATGAGGTGGTATGCTTAGGATCATGAGCAGTTCCTTTCCTTCTCCATACTCTTCTCTTCCCATCACTCTGGTACAAGTTGATCTCGGTCTCATCTGTCCATAGGATGTTGTTCCAGAACTGTGAAGGCTTTTTTACATGTCGTTTGGCAAACTCTAATCTGGCCTTCCTGTTTTTGAGGCTCACCAATGGTTTACATCTTGTGGTGAACCCTCTGTATTCACTCTGGTGAAGTCTTCTCTTGATTGTTGACTTTGACACACATACACCTACCTCCTGGATAGTGTTCTTGATCTGGCCAACTGTTGTGAAGGGTGTTTTCTTCACCAGGGAAAGAATTCTTTGTCATCCACCACAGTTGTTTTACGTGGTCTTCCGGGTCTTTTGGTGTTGCTGAGCTCACCGGTGCGTTCCTTTTTTTTTAAGAATGTTCCAAACAGTTGTTTTGGCCACGCCTAATGTTTTTGCTATCTCTCTGATGGGTTTGTTTTGTTTTTTCAGCCTAATGATGGCTTGCTTCACTGATAGTGACAGCTCTTTGGATCTCATCTTGAGATTTGACAGAAACAGATTCCAAATGCAAATAGCACACTTGAAATGAACTCTGGACCTTTTATCTGCTCATTGTAATTGGGATAATGAGAGAATAACACACACCTGGCCATGGAACAGCTGAGAAGACAATTGTCCCATTACTTTTGGTCCCTTAAAAAGTGGGAGGCACATATGCAAACTGTTGTAATTCCTACACCGTTCACCTGATTTAGATGTAAATACCCTCAAATTAAAGCTGACAGTCTGCAGTTAAAGCACATCTTGTTCATTTCATTTCAAATCCATTGTGGTGGTGTATAGAGCCAAAAATGTTAGAATTGTGTCGATGTCCCAATATTTATGGACCTGACTGTATATAGTTTTCCTCTGAGTACTCCAGTTTTCTCCCACTTTCCAAAGACATGCTGCTTAATTGGCTCCTGTCTAAACTGGCCCTAGTATGTGTATGTATGAATGTGAGTTAGGGACCTTAGATTGTACACCCCTTGAGGGTTAGGGGCTGATGCGAATGTACAATAAATATGTAAAGCGCTGTGTAAACTGATGGTGCTATATAAGTACCTGAAATAAATAAATACACAGTCATAGCAATGAAGATGAATTGAAAGTTGGAACCGTCAGTCCTGCCAAATGTAACTGCAGCACCTCATGTTTTTATTAGTATCCAAAATGCAAAGCTTGTACACAAAGTGCAAATCAAAAGATCCTTCTCATGTACCAATTAGGGATGAGCTCTTGGTCTGGTCCAAACATACGTTTGGACTGAATTTTGAGTATTCGGAGGTTCTGTGACTGGCCAAACTAGATGGGCGTTGGGCCGAACTGAACCTCTGGCTGCAGTGGGAATGAACCTTTTTCCTCTCTTACAGTTTTACCTCTACCCAGGAACTGGGAGCTGTCATTCATGGTGAGGAAGCGGTGAGATTGGACAAGTCAAAGGGTTTATCTTCCGGCGGATCAATAGGCATTGTTTATTATGATTGTCACCGATCTGCATCGCCCTATGACTTGATTGATGATAGATTTACATTGTGGAACGAACATTTAAAAAAAAAAAAACAACATAATTTTTTACTTTCTGCTATAAAATATCTACAATAAAAAAGTTAAAAAATCTAATTTCTGCCAAAATGTATTCTGCTACATGTTTTTGGCAAAACAAATCCCAATACGTGTATATTGATTGGTTTGCATGTTATATTGTCTACAAACTATGGGATATGAACTGGATTTTTTAAATGGCGGTGATCAGCGACTTATAGTGCGACAGGTAATCTGACACTAACTGACACAGAATGGGAACTGGCTAACTGCCACTGACATCACCAGTGACACTTATATGGTGATCAGTGATAATACTATAAACTGTCACTGAACTAATGACACTGGCTGGGAAGGGGTTAACATCTCAGGTAATCAAGGGGCTAAATGTGTGCCTAACAAGTGTATATTTGTGTAATGTGTCCTGATTTTTAATAAACATCTCTTGGTTTCTTCTCCCTGTGAAGGCTCATGGGAGCTTCCAGATTCCCATAATTCCCCTGCCGGCAGACATCCACAATCACCTAGCCACGGTTGAGGGGAAGAGGCTCTTGTTCTTATTAACATAGGGACAAAGGGTTTTATCAGGAAGGTCCCCCCTGACAAGGTATCCTCCCTATGTTGAGGGCATGTGACCTGGTACAATCCAGGAGGGAGGCTGGGGAGCGCAGGATATATTCAATACGTTAACATGTTTTAGAAGTAGAGTTATCCTTTAAACATGCATTTCTTTAATGAGCTCCCAGCAACACAACGCCATGCGACATACACCTTTAAATGTGGATTGACTCACTATCTTTCTAGCTAACGGATTAAATCATGGGGGAAGAGAAAGCGAATGCTAGATCACGGAATTAAAAGTGATAATGTTTTCCTCGGTGATAATTTACTGCATCTGTTTCAGCGCCGTTCTGACGGTGGCGCTTTGGGAATTCCGTAAGCTTATCTGGCGAAACAGAATTCTAGTAAGCCGCCTGCATTAGAAGAGCAAAGCAAGTCAGAGCTTGGCACTGCACAGCAACGAAGGAGATCGCTGATGCTTTCAATGCCTAACAAAGTTTGTAATTTCAGTTGAAAACAGTATTAAAGCTGAACTTCAGGCAGATATAAAATCAGAAATGAGTGCAGCTCTATGATCAATAATACATACTATAGTTTATGCTATGTAAGTACCTAAAATTGACTCTGAGCCTCTTGTAATCCCATCTACAGCAGAGCATAGACTTGGAGAGGGAGAAGTTGCAAATTAATCCATTCCATTGTGCTGCAGTTCAACGTGCAAAGAACATGCTGATAGGAGGGGAGAGCAGAATGACAGATAGATAAACTGATGAGTCTGCTGCTTGTGAATGTATTTATTTATTACAGGTGCTTATATAGCGCTGTCAATGTATGCAGTGCTGTACAGGGGCGGACTGACAACTCATGTGGCCCCCGGGCAATAGGGGATCATGGGACCCCTGTGTCCTTGCCCTAACTCAAAAAAGCCTATGAAAAAGGTACCAGGGGCATCTCATGGGGCCCCCTACTGACCCCGGGCCCTCGGGCAGTGCCCGAATTTCCAAATGGTCAGTCTGCCCCTGGTGCTGTACATATATATTGTACATTCACATCAGTCCCTAACCCTCAGGCTAGGTGCAAATCTGTGCGGGTGGTGCAGCTGCGGACCCACGGGTGGGTACCATTAGTTCTAATGGCACGCTGCCAGCTCTGGTAAACGTAGGTTTCCGTTCCGGCTGCGTTTTCCAAACAAGTGCAGGGACTTCTTTACCTGCGTGTCATGGGGCACGGGAGTCCATTCAAATGAATGGGCTCTCATGCCTGTGCAGGGTGTGGCCAGCATGGCCGGATATATGTGAACCTAGGGTCAAGGGGTGTACAATCTAAGGTCCCTAACTCACAATCATATATATCCATACTAGGGCCAATTTACCCCCGGTTCACATCTCTGCGGCTGTGCGGGCCGCGTTTTGCACGGGCACGAGAGCCCATTCATTTGAATGGACTCCCGTGCCAGTGACACGCAGGGAAAGAGGTCCCTGCACTTCTTTGGAAAATGCAGCTCGGTTCCCAGTACAGTTGCGGTTTTCAGTACAGTCAGCGTTCCATTAGAGCAAATGGCACCCACCCTCGGGTCCGCAATTCTCTGTGCGGGTGGTGCGCTACATGTATTTTCGTAGTGGCACCACCTGCACAGATGTGAACCTAGGGTACGACAGGAGCCAATTAACCTGGAGTGTGGAAGGAAGCCAGAGCACCTGGAGAAAACCCACACGGACACAGGGAGAGCATGCAAACTCCAGGCAGGTGGTGCCTGTATCTTCCACTTCATGATCAGTGTACATGTCCCCTCCGCGGAAAGCCAATTACCGACTCTCCTCTCCTCTCGAGCTGTCAGCGTGACAGCTCGAGAGGAGAGAAATGCCGATAACCAGCATTTCCATGTTTACATGTGGTCAGCTGTGATTGGACACAGCTGATCACATGACCGAGTCGACATCTTCGGCTCTTTCCGTGATCCGCTGTGTCCGAGGGACACAGCGCACCGGCGATCGCATGCGTGGTGAGAATGGAAGGACGTCATATGACATCCTATCAGAACGAGAGAACCACCTTGCGCCCGTCATTGTACTATATGGCGGGCGGAAGGTGGTTAAGCAAGCAGTTACCACCATGTTGTGTTTTTTGATAGCCCATAGTGCTGCAGGATTCTTTTACCAAGTGTTGAATGTGAATATAGATTTTATATTCAATAGTACAATCCAGGTAAATTGACTCAAAACCTTTATGGTTCTATCAAAGAATAATTCCACCTCATGGTTTTTGTATCCTAAAGACAAGGGATGGAACATTCAGCTTTTTGATGAGTACCATTGAGCTTGCTTTGCATTGATTGAACCTTCGAAGCATTCATTGTTCCTGGCAGTAAGCGTTACATTTTTGCTTGTTGCTATATGGGAATCACAAGAGAGAAAAGAAAAGAAAATTCCTGATGAACAGCTACCATCCCCAAAATATTGGATAAATATACATGAGGGACTACCTAAGTTAAATGGGACTTTTAAGGCATGAATACATAGACTAAAAATATATGAAATCTGCATTTTCCATCAAATTTCCACTCATATAAAAAATAAAGCATGACAAACTCTGCAAAAAAGATCATATTGTAACATAACATCACCATCAAAATACATTGTTTGGTTACAGAGATAGTCTTTATAAAAATCCTATTTTACTGTGTATATACAGTTGTGTTCAAAATAATAGCAGTGTGTTGAAAAAAGTGAATAAAGCTCAAAATCCCTCTAATAGCTTTTATTTCCATCCACACAAATGCATTGGGAACACGACACATTCTATTCCAAATCAAAACATGAAGAAAAATAGATCAAATTTGTGTTTTTCCTCTAAACAAATTGAAGAAAAGTGAATATTAGACTGTTCAAAAAAATTGTAGTGTTTGTATTCTTCTTTACAAACTCAAACATTCACTATATAAACTGAAAAATGTTTGAAGATTTTGCTTTCCTTTGAATCACCTAATGAATATTTGGTTGTAGTCGCACTGTTTCTGAGAACTGCTGTACATCTGTGTTGCATGGAGTCACCCAACTTCTGGCCCCTGTGAACAGGTATTCCAGCCCAGGATGATTGGACGACATTCCACAGTTCTTCTCTATTTCTTGGTTTTGCCTCAGAAACTGCATTTTTGATGTCACCCCACAAGTTCTCTATTGGATTAAGATCCGGGGATTGGGCTGGCCACTCCATAACGTCAATCTTGTTGGTCTGGAACCAAGATGTTGCACGTTTACTGGTGTGTTTGGGGTCCTTGTCTTGTTGGAACACCCATTTCAAGGGCATTTCCTCTTCCGCATAAGGCAGCATGACCTCTTCAAGTATTCTGATGTATTCAAACTGATCCATGATCCCTGGTATGCGATAAATAGGCCCAACACCGTAGTATGAGAAACATCCCCATATCATGATGCTTGCACCACCATGCTTCACTGTCTTCACAGTGTACTGTGGCTTGAATTCAGTGTTTGGGGGTCGTCTGACAAACTGTCTCCGGCCACTAGACACAAAAAGAACAATCTTACTTTCATCAGTCCACAAAATGTTGCGCCATTTGTCTTTAGGCCAGTCAATGTGCTCTTTGGCAAATTGTAACCTCTTCAGCACATGTCTTTTTTTCAACAGTGGGACTTTGCGGGGGCTTCTTGCAGATAGCTTGGCTTCACATAGGCGTCTTCTAATTGTAACAGTACTCACAGGGAACTTTAGACCTTCTTTGATCTTCCTGGAGCTGATTGTTGGCTGAGTCCTTGCCATTTTGGCTATTCTTCTATCCATTCAAATGGTAGTTTTTCGCTTTCTTCCACGTCTTTCAGGTTTTGGTTGCCATTTTAAAGCATTTGCGATCATTTTAGCTGAGCAGCCTATCATTTTCTGCACTTCTTTATATGTTTTCCCCTCTCCAATCAACTTTTTAATCAATGGGTTGTTCTTCTGAACAATGTCTGGAACAACCCATTTTCCTCAGACTTTCAGAGAGAAATGCACTGTAACCAGCATGTACAGCATTTGCTGCCTTCCTTCCTTAAATAAGGGCAATAATTGCCACCTGTTTTCAAAGAATGAATGACCTCACTAATAGAACTCCACACTGCTATTATTTTGAACATGCCCCTTTCAATTAGTGATTCAATTACACAGAATCAGCAGCATGCATGTCATGACTGTTGGGTCTGTTGGATTTCTATTACTCTACTACACCTTCTAGTAAATTATTTGTTATGTAGAAATATCATTTCTACCAAAAACAGTGATTGATCCGGTTAGTGATGTCTGACTGCTATTATTTTGAACACAACTGTATGTATATGTATATATATATATATATATCACTCCAGTCCTCTTTATCACCATCTCTATATGTATATAAAATATATACAGTTGCAAGAAAAAGTATGTGAACCCCTTGGGATTACGTGGAGTTTTGCATGAATTGGGCATAAAATGTGCTCTGAACGTCATCTAAGTCACAACAATAGAAGAACACAGTCTGCTGAACATAATACTACACAAACATTAGATGTTGCCATGGTTTAATTGCACATAACATGTAAACATTCACAGTGCAGGGAGGAAAAAGTTTGTGAGGCCCTAGCTTAATGACTTCTCCCAGAGCTAATTGGAGCCAGGAGTGAGCCAACCTTGACTCCAATCAGTGTGATGATATTGGATGTGTTGCTGACAGCTGTCCTGCCCTCAAAAAACACACACACCTGTTTTGGGTTTACTGGTTTCAAGAAGCACTGTCTGATGTGAACCATGCCTCGCAGAAAAGAGCTCTCAGAAGACCTACAATCAAGAATTGTTGACTTGCATGAAGCTGGAAAGGGTTACAAAAGTATCTCCAAAAGCCTTGATGTTCATGTGTCCATGGTAAGACAGACTGTCTACAAATGGAGAACGTTTAGCACTGTTGCTACTCTCCCTAGGCATGGTCGTCCTGTAAAAATGACTGCAAGAGCACAGCGCAGAATGCTGCATGAGGTAAAGAAGAATCCCAGAGTGTCAGCTAAAGACCTACAGAAATCTCTGGCACATGCTAACATTTTTGTTGACACATCTACAATAAGGAAAACATGAAACAAGAATGGAGTACATGGGAGGACACCACGGAGGAAGCCATTGCTGTCCAAAAAGAAGATTGCAGCACGTTTGAAGTTTGCAAAAGAGCACCTGGATGTTCCACAGCACTACTGGCAAAATATACTGTGGACAGATGAAACCAAGATTGAGTTGTTTGGGAAGAACACACAACACTGTGTGCAGAAAAAAGTCACAGCAAACCAACATCAAAACCTCATCCCCACTGTAAAACATGGCGGAGGGAGCATCATGGTTTGGGGCTGCTTTGCTGCCTCAGGGCCTGGACGGATTGTTGTCATTGATGGGAAAATTAATTCCAGAGTTTATCAAGACATTTTGCAGGAAAACGTACGACCATCTGTCCGCCAACTGAAGCTCCGCAGAGGATGGGTGATGCAACAGGACAATGACCCAAAGCATACAAGTAATTCAACAAAACAATGGCTGCAACAGCACAGAATACGCCTTCTGGAGTGGCCCAGTCAGAGTCCTGACCTCAACCCGATTGAAATGCAGTGGCATGACCTTAAGAGAGTGATTCACACCAGACATCCCAAGAATATTGCTACACTGAAACAGTTTTGTGAAGAGGAGTGGTCCAAAATTACTCCAGATCGTTGTGCAGGTCTGATCTGCAACTACAGGAAACGTTTGGTTGAGGTTATTGCTGCCAAAGGAGGGTCAACCAGTTATTAAGTCCAAAGGTTCACATACTTTTTCCTTCCTGCACTGTGAATGTTTACATGTTATGTGCAATTAAACCATGGCAACATCTAATGTTTGTGTAGTATTATGTTCAGCAGACTGTGTTCTTCTATTGTTGTGACTTAGATGACGTTCAGAACACATTTTATGCCCAATTCATGCAAAACTCCACGTAATCCCAAGGGGTTCACATACTTTTTCTTGCAACTGTATATAAAAAAAAACCCTTAGCACCCACCTATAGAGCCTTCTCCAGATGTGCAAGTAACAAAATCACATTCATTTTGAAATTCAATATTAAAACCACTTATTACTCATAGATAAACACATCAAAAACAAACCCCCAGGGCGATAATAACATACTGGATTTTGTAGTGAATATCTTATCTCTCAGTATATCATTATAAGACACTTTATTTCATGTAACATTTTTTATTAACGAGTGGCAGTAATCTTCTAATACAGTTTGTAGGCAACCAGTTTCTTCATCTTCAAAACCAATCGCTAATCCTCAATAGGTACATAAAGGTATTGTATAATCAAATCTTGTATAGATCTATCAACTAGCCACACATATAAATATTCATTGTATTGTAGAATGGATTGTTGTGATGAATTCATTTATTCCATACATAACATAGTTACATAGTTGGTAAGGTTGAATAAAGACACCAGTCCATCCAATTCAACCTGTGTGGGTGTGTGTATGTACAGTGGGGATCGAAAGTTTGGGCACACCAGCTAAAAATGTGTATTAATGTGCATAAAGAAGCCAAGGAAAGATGGAAAAATCTCCAAAAGGCATCAAATTACAGATTAGACATTCTTATAATATGTCAACAAAAGTTAGATTTTATTTCCATCATTTACACTTTCAAAATAACAGAAAATAAAAAAATGGCGTCTGCAAAAGTTTGGGCACCCTGCAGAGTTAATATCTTGTACTGCCCCCTTTGCCAAGCTGATACCTGCCAGTGTCATGGATTGTTCTCAATCATCGTCTGGGAAGACCAGGTGATGTCAATCTCAAAGGTTTTAAATGCCCAGACTCATCTGACCTTGCCCCAACAATCAGCACCATGGGTTCTTCTAAGCAGTTGTCTAGAAAACTGAAACTGAAAATAGTTGACGCTCACAAAGCTGGAGAAGGCTATAAGAAGATAGCAAAGCGTTTTCAGATGTCAATATCCTCTGTTCGGAATGTAATTAAGAAATGGCAGTCATCAGGAACAGTGGAAGTTAAAGCAAGATCTGGAAGACCAAGAAAAATATCAGACAGAACAGCTCGCAGGATTGTGAGAAAAACTATTCAAAACCCACATTTGACTGCACGATCCCTCCAGAAAGATCTGGCAGACACTGGAGTTGTGGTACACTATTCCACTATAAAGAGATACTTGTACAAATATGGT
Organism: Staurois parvus; assembly: GCF_062004578.1. Classification (NCBI taxonomy): domain Eukaryota; kingdom Metazoa; phylum Chordata; class Amphibia; order Anura; family Ranidae; genus Staurois; species Staurois parvus. The sequence goes on from NW_028318374.1 coordinate 3,364,624, forward strand.
CTTCATGGAAGAGTCATCAGAAGAAAACCTCTTCTACGTCCTCACCACAAAAATCATCGTTTGAACTTTGCAAATGAACATATAGACAAGCCTGATGCATTTTGGAAACAAGTTCTGTGGACCGATGAGGTTAAAATTGAACTTTTTGGCCGGAATGAGCAAAGGTACGTTTGGAGAAGAAGGGGCACAGAATTTAATGAAAAGAACCTCTGTCCAACTGTTAAGCATGGGGTTGGATCAATCATGCTTTGGGGTTGTGTTGCAGCCAGTGGCACAGGGAACATCTCACGAGTAGAAGGAAAAATGGATTCAATAAAATTTCAGCAAATTTTGGATGGTAACTTCATGCCATCTGTGAAAAAGCTGAAGTTAAAGAGAGGATGGCTTCTACAAATGGATAATGATCCTAAACACACCTCGAAATCCACGGGGGATTACATCAAGAGGCGTAAACTGAAGGTTTTGCCATGGCCTTCACAATCTCCTGACCTCAACATAATTGAAAATCTATGGATAGACCTTAAAAGAGCCGTGCGTGACAGACAGCCCAGAAATCTCAAAGAACTGGAAGACTTTTGTAAGGAAGAATGGGCAAAGATACCTCAAACAAGAATTGAAAGACTCTTGGCTGGCTACAAAAAGCGTTTACAAGCTGTGATACTTGCCAAAGGGGACAGTACAAGATATTAACTCTGCAGGGGCCCAAACCTTTGCAGACGCCATTTTTTTGTTTTCTGTTATTTTGAAAGTGTAAATGATGGAAATAAAATCTAACTTTTGTTGACATATTATAAGAATGTCTAATCTGTAATTTGATGCCTTTTGGAGATTTTTCCATCTTTCCTTGGCTTCTTTATGCACATTAATACACATTTTTAGCTGGGGTGCCCAAACTTTTGATCCCCACTGTATGTGTGTTTTTATGTCAATACTATTTCCCATATCTATGTATATTTCAAGATACTCATTTAAGAGTTTTTTCCCACTGACACTTCCCACTGACACCACTGATTGTGAAAGGGAGTTCACATCCTTACCGCTCTGAAGAACCTCCTATGCAGTTGAAGGTCGAACACTTCTCCAATTTCATTGAGTGTCCCCTTGTCTTCTTAGACTCACTGAGGCTGAATAGTTTATTACCTATGCTAGAATCACCATTGAGGTATTTGTATATCTCTATCATATTTCCACTCAAGCATCTCTTCTCCAGGGAGATACGTCTAATGCTTGTAGTTGTTCCTCGTAACTGAGTCTTTTTGGGGATGTCTCTACCAGCTTTGCACATCTAGAGAGGGACATTTGTGCCCATTCGTCTTTGCAAAATAGCTAAAGATCTGTCAGATTGGATGGAGAGCGTCTGGGAACAGCAATTTTCAAGTCTTGCCACAGATTCTCAGTTGGCTTTAGGTCTGGACTTTGACTGGGCCATTCTAACACATGAAGATGCTTTGATCTAAACCATTCCATTGTAGCTCTGGCTGTATGTTTCGGGTCGTTGTCCTGCTGATAGGTGAACCTCCACCCCAGTTTCAAGTGTTTTGCAGATTCTAGCAGGTTTTCTTCTAAGATTGCCCTGTATTTGGCTCCATCCATCTTCTCATCAACTCTGACCAGCTTCCCTGTCACTGTTGAAGAAAAGCATCCCCACAACATAATGCTGCCACCACCATGTTTCACGGTGGGGATGGTGTGTTCAGGGTGATGTGCAGTGTTAGTTTTCCGCCACACATAGCATTTTGCTTTTAGGCCAAAAAGTTAAATTTTGGTCTCCTCTGACTAGAGAACCTTCTTCCACATGTTTGCTGTGTCCCCCACATGGCTTCTCACAAACTGCAAATGGGACTTCTTATGGCTTTTTTTTTCAACACTGGCTTTCTTCTGGCCACTCTTCCATAAAGGCCACGTTTGTGGAGTGTAGGACTAATAGTTGTCCTGTGGACATATTCTCCCACCTGAGCTGTGGATCTCTGCAGCTCCTCCAGAGTTACCATGGGCCTCTTGGCTGCTTCTCTAATTAATACTCTCCTTGCCCGGCCTGTCAGTTTAGGTGGACGGCCATGTCTTGGTAGGTTTGCAGTTGTCGCATACTCTTTCCATTTTCGGATGATGGATTGAACAGTGCTCCGTGAGATGTTCAACGTTTGGGATATTTTTTTATAACCTAACCCTTCTCCACAACTTTATCCCTGACCTGTCTGGTGTGTTCCTTGTTCATGATGCTGTATGTTCACTAATGCTGCCACTCTGTGTTGGTCTATCACATAAAATCCCAATAAAATACATTTACATTTTTGGTTGTAACATGACAAAATGTGGAACATTTCAAGGGGTATGAATACTTTTTCAAGGTGTATATATATATATATATATATATATATAATCTTTTTTTTAACAAGTGATACGAAGATACTGCTGCTGTTTTTTTTCACTCACTACTACACCACCTCCCTCTTCTCCCTCTTTCAGCACTCTGCTATGGCAGTGGACAGAGTTGGTAGGGGTTAGAATTTAAAATGAGATGCTGCAAAGACTGGTGAACTATTGGTGGTAGAACGATTAGCTAGAAAATTAATATTAAAAGTTAGTTCTCAGCACAGATGCCCCCCTCTTCCCTGACAACTTCCATCCACAGTTTTGGTCCCTAGTAATGTCCTGACTATGCCAACAGCTCTCTTGCTACCTGCCATTGATTTCGACATGCTTTATGCTAAGATCAATGACCGTGGGGAGGTTGACAGGTTCCCCATCAATATTTTGTAATGGAGCCCCATGATCCGTAGTTACATCCTGCCTTCAGGCTCATATACACTGTAATGCCTATATCTTACATTCACAAGGAAGGTCTAATCTAGCTACATAAAACTGAAAGATGACTGCGGACTGTAGCCTCGGGGGAGCAGAATTAAAAGGCAATTATTGAACTTTCGCGCTGTTTTAAGACATAGTAAAGAACACAAATGGTCTCTCCGTTCCTTATAGGTGGGGGTGGAAATAGTAGGTCATTGTTAAATTACACTCTGTTTTCTCTCCCCCTTTTATTGGCACATTTCACGTAGCGATCACAGTGTATAGCTTCTGATCATTTCATTTTGCCCAAGGACAAACACATTTCCTTTAAATCAACTCCTATCAATCCTATCCATCCACTGTCCTTCCCACGCCATGCCTGACTGCCGACGTGTTCATGTCATTGTCTCTCTGTCATCGTGTCTGTGTCACACGTCATGTCTTTATTCTTTACTCAGGCTGTGGATATTTTACTGCAACATGGAGCCTATGTCAATGTTCAGGACGCTGTCTTCTTCACCCCGCTACACATCGCAGCGTACAACGGTCATGAGCAGGTGAGGTATACCAAGTCAAGGCCAAGAAACAGGATGTGATATAGTTATTTCCATACAGATCACAAAAACCTCAAGGTGTCATTTCTGAGAACTACCCTTTTATGTCCCACATGGAAGAAAATATATTTGAAATACTACAATTTTGGCCATATTCAATATTTTTAAAAATATATTTCAATAAACATATATACATATATATATATATATATATACTGTATGTTAAAATGAGTTTTTATTACAAAATAGATGAAAAATATTTTTAAAAATACATTTTCAAATATACTGTATGTCTTTAAAAATACATTTAATCTACATTTTTGGAATGCATTTACAAATATATGTAAACATATATGTCAAAATGATTTTTTTACACGTTAAAAAAAAATCTGTAGAATATATTTTAAAAATGTGTATTTTTAAAAATATTTTTCATATTATTATTATTATTATTATACAGGACTTATATAGCACCAACAGTTTGCTCAGCGCTTTACAATATAACAGGAGACAATACAGTTCAATACAAGAGGGATTTGAGGGCCCTGCTCCTCGGAGCTAACAATCTAGGAGGGAGGGGCTAGTGGTACAAAAGGTAGTAACTGTGGGGGATGGAGTGGTTGGAAGAGTAGAAGATTCCAGTATTAGCTGAGGGCAGGATAGGCTTCCCTGAAGAGATAGGTTTTCAGAGATCACCTAAAAGTGAGCAGAGTAGGCGATAGTCTGATAAATTGGGGCAGAGAGTTCCAGAGGACGGGGGAAGCTCTGGAGAAGTCCTGGAGATGAGCATGGGAGGAGGAGACAAGGGAGCTAGAGAGTAGGAGGTCGTGCGAGGAGCGGAGAGGATGGTTTGGATGATATTTAGAGACAAGATCGGTGATGTAATGTGGGGCAGAGTTATAAATCGCTTTATACATTATTGTTAATGTTTTGAATTTTATCCGTTGGGCAATGGAAGCCAGTGGAGGGATTGGCAGGGAGGGGTGGCAGATATGGAACGGTTAGTAAGGTGGATGAGTCAGGCAGCAGCATTCATGATAGACTGAAGAGGGGATAGCCTGCGATGAGGTCGGCCAATGAGGAGGGAGTTACAATAGGCAAGGCGAGATATAACAAGGGAGTGAATAAGTTGCTTAGTGGTTTCCGAGATTAGGAACATATAGTTTGTAATATATAAAAAAACTCATTTCGACATGCAGTATATATATATATGTGTGTGTGTGTATTGAAATATATTTTGAAAATTATTGAATATGGCCAAAATTGTAGTATTTCAAATATATGTCAATCTAATTGGGAAGAATATTTTTTAAATATATTTCAAATATATTTTTCTTCCATGTGGGGTGGAACAGCTTCCATACTTCCAAAGGTAATACACCTGTAGAGATTTAAAGGATAAGTTCACTTTAATAAAAAATAGAAAAATGCTAATTTTTTTGCAGGTAAAAAAGTGTGCATTTTTTTTCTTGGGAGCCTGTAAATCATTGCACCCACTATCAGTAGATTGTGGGTGCAATGTCAAGCTCTTGCAGATTGTCGGTACACTCTCTGTCCATACCTCTGATATGGGCAGGCAGTTACTACAGTCCAGGATGCTTAATGAACTATGAGAGTGCTCACTAGCGCCCCCACAGTACAGTGAGAATTACAAACTCAATCGCAAAGGCTTACGGTACTTATAGGCATTCATTCGCAGGAAACTGTGAATGCATGATGTGACCGTGTGGGCTGAATCCCACACAGCAGCGTTTTTGTTTTTTTTTCAATTGTGACAGCAAGCGCGGGTAGAAGAATGTCGCAGGGACACATTGTTTGTGAGTAGTTTTTACTCCTTTTGAAACCATTAAAGTATTAACCCTCTACACTCAGATTGGCGCCCCCATCTGTCCAATTTTGTCTACTGCAGAGTACTGCTTCACTCTATGGGGAGCTGCCTTCGCCTGACATTCCCTACCTGGGACCCTTGAACTTTACGCCTATATATCATGTTTTATTTATACTATATGTGATTGTTCATTGCTGCATCTATTCACACCAGGATCTCCCTACTTGTGGTTCCCTCCCAACGCCAATTCCCCTCTTATTCTTTTGAAGCCTACTGTTGGCTGAAGTCACTCAGCTGGTCCAGACTGGGGAAAGATCCTGACTTTAAAGTCGGGATCCACCCCAGGGTCTGGAGCGGAACCTGGCTCAGCCTCTCAGCGATCCATGGTCAGAGCGGCTATGAGAACTCAGCGATCAGTAGTCATGTGATCACTGAGTTCTCACACTTAGAGCTGGCGGGGGGGACAGATACAGCATCGGACCGGTTCTGCATCCACCTAGGTAAGAATGATTTGGGGAAAAAAATCTAAACCCCTACTTCTCTTTTAATAACTAAAATTAGTCAATAAATGGTAACATTCAAACCAAAAACTTCTTGGATTGCACTCACATATAGCTAGAAAATTGGTTAGTTTGTGAAGAACCTGGAGTCTTGTAGAGCTGGTCAATGCTGTGGCTATCCATTGGACCTTCCCCGTTAGTCCCAGGCTGGTGATACAGTCCCATGTACCATGCTGCCAGTGAGAGTCACTATTTTCTGTCCATGTCCTGTATGTTTGGCTTGCTGAGAAATACATTTGGAAGGGGGTTGTCTAGTTTAGTTTTCTTGCTAAGCCTTTCTAAGTGGTCAGTAACAGACACCAAATGATTTTAAAGGATAACTAAACCCAAGGACAAACATGTAATATATTTCAGCTTTCCAGGTCTTATATATGGTCCCTGCATTAGTTTTAAATTGTTCAGGCTAAGAAAAAGGTCAGCAAGCACAGAAAATACCTATTAAAGTGTTACTAAACCCAGGACCCTGAATTCACTATATCTGGTCTCCCACAGTACACACAACATGGAAATACAATTATTTTTGTAAATATAAACTGATAAATACCTTTTCTCATCAGAAGTTAGAGTACTCTTGTGACGTCTATCAGTTTCCAGCAGAGCACTGGTTAAAGCTTGTAGGAGGAGTTTTCTTTCTGCTCTAGGAGGATGCAAAACCTCGGACCTCTGTCTGGATAGTGCTGATTGGCCCTGTGCTGATTACATGCACTATCCCAAAAAAAACCCTGTCAGGGACCATCGCGACGCATGGGTCTGCACATGCGTAGGTGTCTGTCAAGACATGCAGGCATCAGGGCACTAGGACCCAGGCGCACCTGTCGCCTATGACGGTGCTGGGCAGGCACTAGGACCTAGGCTGCGCCTGTCAGGTGCAGGGCGGGCTACTTAAACCAGCCCTGCACAGACACAAGTTGCCGTATGGTCTGATCTGGTTCCTGTGTTCCCGTTGTTTGAGATTCGCTGCTGACCTGCCTGGACCTGACCTCTGCTGACTTCTCCTGCTCTGACCCCTGGCTAAGTTTGACCTCTCTTTTTGGATATCCCTACCTGATCTGAACTACTGGTACCGACCCTGGCGAGTGACCTGACTATTCTTCTGCCTGCTGCCTTGTACCACGCTGACCCCTCTGTTACCGACCTGGCCTGTTTGACCACGCTATTGCTCAGCCATCCATCCGACCCGCACGGATTAGCCGCTACTCTCCAGACCTGTCTGCCTCTTCACGTCAGGCTCTCTACCTGTCATTACCTCTGGTGATTCCTCTACCTCAGGTGGGTGTACTCAGGGGCCGCGACCTGGTCACTGTCCGCTCCAAGCCCATCCCCACCATCAGGGGCTCTGGTGAACAAGCGGACTGGGGCTTAGACTCCGCGCCCTGGGGAATCCTGTCCTGGGGACTGCTAGAGTACACCAGGTGGTCCATAACAATCTCCCTCTTTAGCAATACGCACCCAACTGAGCATGTGCAAAATTGCAACATACCTACGGTTCAGAGGTGGTCGCTTAAACAAGGGGAGGAACAGAGAAGTCAGGGTCAACATCTTTTTTACACAATACGGAGGATTAACCCCTTAGGTTCCACAGTGAGTATAACAAGCTTGCTTTACTGAATCTACAGACTGATTTTACTGTTGTGGGTTTAGTAACATTTTCATGTTTTTCAGAAGTGCAGTGTCCTTGTCACATACTGTGAGATGAACTGAAAGTTCTATAAATGTTATCGCTCTTCTGTAAACTAAATTCCTCCACTGCTCATCTAATGGAGATAATCAAAAGCAGAGATGTTTTGAAGATAACTATTACTCCTTCCATAAATACAGTGTAGGCGTTAGTGTAACCACCCAAGAACAGAAAGTGCGTTGTTTACAGGATTGCTAGGGGAAAATAAATGGGAAAATGCCTGATTAAACTAATGCAGCCACCACATCGACGGTCTTGTAAGCTGCAATTTATTACATTTCTGTTTTTGGGTTTAGATATTCTTTAAGCAAATGGTAACAAATTGTTTTGGGTGCCTGACTTGAGGTCCTGATCAGTGGATTTTGCAGCAAAGAGACATCTTTTGTACCTTATATTTGACCATTTGTCTACTTTACTCAGACTGATAAGCTATTTTTATTCTCTATCTTAGGTCACTCGCTTGCTGCTGAAATTTGGGGCTGATGTTAACATGTGTGGAGAGGTGGGGGACAGACCACTGCACCTGGCCTCTGCCAAAGGCTACTTAACAATCACGAAACTACTGCTGGAAGAGGGCACCAAAGCAGACAGTGAGTGTGGAGTCTGGTGGTATGATCACATGTTCATATGTAACCTGCATTACTGGATGTTGCATGTCATGTGTACATGGATTTATCTTCCAGTCAATGCCCAAGATAATGAGGATCATGTTCCTTTGCACTTCTGCTCCCGCTTTGGACACCATGAAATTGTCAAATATCTTCTGCAGGATAATGCCGAGGTTCAGCCTCATGTTGTGAATATATATGGGGACACACCCCTACACCTGTAAGTGAGCTCGTCTAACTACCAAATCTCTTTGGAATCCATTCCTTTATTACCTCTTTCTTCCATTTTCCTTCCTCCCCTCCTTTTTCCTTGTCTCCCTTCCATTCATCCCCTTCATTTTCCTATTCTTTCTACTAAATCTCTTTGGAGCTCCTTTCTTTATTGCTCTTCAAAATATATTGTTCCACTACAGGCGTACATACACCTCACTCCTCCTTCACTGGGTGCAGGCTTTCAGCAGTTGCTGGCCGTTCCACAAATTCCATGTTTAGACAAAAGGAAGCCACCATCCATTTAAAATCATTGTATATGCTTTGATTGAAATATCCGAACCACAGACTGCTCTATCTCATCTTGCAGCCTCAAATGTTTCACTGCATCTGGAGCTTATTCATTCTTCCTTCCTTTCATCCTTTCTTCCTTCTTTCCCTCTATTTTTCTTCTTTCCTTCCATTGTCCTTCCTATCATCCTTTCTTATTTCTTCCCATTTTCTTCCTTCCTCTTTTGCTTTTCTTTCTATCCTTCCTTTTTCTGCTTCCTTCCTTTTCCTCTCTTTCTTCCCTTCCTTTTTCTCCTTCCTTTTTCACCTTCCTTCCTTCTTTCTTTTTCCCCCTTCCTTCATTCCTTCCTCCCTTACATTTCCTTCTATCCTTCCCTTTTTCTGCTTCCTTCCTTTTCCTCTTGCTTTCTTCCCTTCCTTTTTCTCCTTCCTTTTTCACCTTCCTTCCTTCCTTCCTCCTCCTTCCTTCTTTCCTTCCTCCCTTACATTTCCTTTTGCCCTTCCTTTTTTCTTGCTTCCTTCATTTTTCCCCTCCTTCTTCCCTTACATTTCCTTCTATCCTTTCTTTTTTTCTGCTTCCTTCCTTTTTCTCTCTCCCTCTTCCCTTCCTTTTTCACCTTCCTTCCTTCCTTCCTTCCTTCCTCCTTTTTCCTCCTTCCTTCTTTCCTTCCTCCCTTACATTTCCTTTTGTCCTTTTTTTCTTGCTTCCTTCCTTTTTTCCCTCCTTATTTCCTTCCTCCCTTACATTTCCTTCTATCCTTTCTTTTTTCTGCTTCCTTCCTTTTCCTCTCTCTCTCTTCCCTTCCTTTTTCACCTCCTTCCTCATTTCCTTCCTCCTTTTTCCTCCTTCCTTCTTTCCTTCCTCCCTTACCTTTCCTTCTATCCTTCCTTTTTTCTTGCTTCCTTCTTTTTTCTCCCCCCTTCTTTCCTTCCTTTTTACCTTCCTTCCATGTTTCTTTCTTCCTTTCTTTCATCTGTTGTACTTCTTTCCATCCTTTCTTCTTTTTTCCCACTTTCTTTCTTCCTCCCTTCCATCCTTCCTTTTTCCTGCTTCCTTTTTCTCCCTTTTTTTTCCCTTCCTTCCTTCCTCTTCCTCTCTCTCTACCTTTCTCTTTTCCTTTTTCTTCCTTCCCTTCCTCCCTTCCCTTTCCTTTGTTTTCTCCTTTTTTCACTTCTTTGAATCCTCCCATCTTCTCTCATTCTCTTTTTCTCTCTTCTTTTCTCCCAATCATAAGTGCCTGTTACAACGGGAAGTTTGAAGTGGTAAAGGAGATAATCCAGCTGTCTGGCACAGAAAGTCTGACCAAAGAAAATATTTTCAGTGAAACGGCCTTCCATAGGTAATTGTCCCAATCCTGGTGTCTTTTACATATTAAAAATATATATTAAAAAAAGTTTATAAACTTCTTTAGCAAATTTCCACCTTGTATTCAGATGAGCACCGGGTAGCGTTTATATAACTTTTACCCCCAAAGAAGAAGATCAAGTTTAAATTAGACTGGTTGTCATGCATCTTGTCTGACAACCTGATAATACAGAGAAAAAAGTGCCACATCCGCATTATCCAAACACCACAGAAACTATTATATGGAGACATAATGGACCCATACCTCTAAACAACAAACAATAGTGTAGCAGTTGTGTATACATAAACATATATTCTGTTCCACTTGGAAAACCTTAATACAGTTATGCTCCAAAGTTTGCATGCCCTCGAAGAGTTGGTAATATTGGTATGTACCATTTTTATAGAAAACATGAGTGAGCAGGCAAAACCCATTTCTTTTATGTCTTATGGGATTCATATTCAACCGTAGGTCATAACAGAATGGCACAATCATAAAACAAAACATGGCAACAAGTAAACAAGTGAAAGGATCCCTGTTCAAAAGTCTGCATCCCCTTAGTTGTTAATCCTGTGTATTGCCCCTTTAGCATCAATGGCAGTGTGCCGTCTTCTGTAATGGTTGTCTATGAGGCCCTGAATTCATGAAGGTGGTATAGCTGACCATTCATCTTGGCAAAATGCCTCCAGGTCATGCAAAGTCTTTGTTCATCTTGCATGAACCGCACAGATCTCCCCAGAATGGCTCCATGATATTAAGGTCAGAATAATGTGATGACCACTCCAGAACCTTCACCTTTTTCCGGCTGTAACCAGTGGAGGGTCAACTTATTCTGCTCTCTCCTGGGCCCCTTCTCTTCTCCATCTACACCTCCTCCCTTGGCCAACTCATACACTCTCACGACTTCAACTACCACCTCTATGCCGAGGACATACAAATCTATCTCTCAACCCCCCACCTCACCCCCTCGGTCTCCGCCCGAATCACACACCTACTTAGCGACATATCAGACTGGATGTCGCTCCACTTCCTTAAATTGAACCTCTCCAAAACCGAGTTTCTTGTCTTCCCCCCAGCCTGGACACCACTCCCCATTGACGTCTCCATCACATCCAACAACGCCACCATCAAACTCGCCCCGCAGGCCACAGTACTTGGTGTCATTCTGGACTCCAACCTATCCTTCCAGCCCCAAGTCCAATCTTTAACAAACTCGTGCAGACTCCACCTCCTCAACATCGCCAAAACTCACGTTCCTAACTCCAGAAACCACTAAGCAGCTCATCCACTCCCTCATCATATCACGACTCGACTACTGCAACTCCCTCCTCACTGGCCTCCCTCACCACAGGCTATCCCCGCTTCAGTCGATCCTGAATACGGCTGCCAGACTCATCCACCTTACCAACCGCTCCATCTCCGCCACCCCCCTCTGCCAATCCCTCCACTGGCTTCCGATTGCGCAACGGATCAAAGTCAAAATCCTAACACTGATGTACAAAGCTGTCCACCATACCCCCGAACTACATCACTGACCTAATATCCAAGTACCGCCCAGCACGCACACTCCGCTCCTCACAAGACCTCCTTCTCTGTAGTTCCCTGGTCTCCTCCTCCCATGCCCGCCTCCAGGACTTCTCCAGGGTGTTACCCATCCTCTGGAACTCCCTGCCTCAACCCATCAGATTATCACCTACTCTCCTTTCCTTTAGGCGCACCCTGAAAACCCACCCACCCCCTGCTAACTTGCCAACCTCCTCCACTCTACCTACCACTCCATCCCCCACAGCTATCTCCTCCTGTGCCACCCTCCCTCCTAGATTGTAAGCTTGAAAGAGCAGGACCCTCAATCCCCTCATGGTTTGCATTGTATTGGTATTGTTCTGTCACATGTTCTGTCCCCCTTTGTAATGTACAGCGCTGAGCGAACTATTGGCGCTTTATAAATACTGTATAATAATAATAATAACTTGGCCTTGTGCTTAGGATCATTATCATGCTGGAAAGTCCAAGTGCATCCCATGTGCAGTTTTTGTGCAGAAGAATGCAAATTGTCTGCCAGTATATTCTGATAACCTGCTGCATTCATTGTGCCATCAATTTTCACAAGATTCCCAGTGCGTTTTATAGCTCACACACCCCCAAAACATCAGTGAGCCACCACCATGATTCACAGTGGGGATGGTATTCTTGTCGCTATAGGTATTGTTGACCCCTCTCCAAACATAGCGTTTATAGGTGGGACCATAAAGCTCTACTTTGGTCTTGTCACTCCAGATTACAGTGTGCCAGAAGCAGTGGGGCATGTCAAGGTGATGTATGGGTATATTGTAACCTGGCTTTTTTGTGGCATAGTAAAGGCTTCTTTCTGGCAACCTGACCATGCAGCTAATTTTTGTTCAAGTATTGTCATATTGTGCTCTACGAAACAACTACACTGTCTTTTTGCAGAGCAGCCTGTATTTCTCCTGAGGTTACCTCTGGGTTTTTCTTTGTATCCGGAACAATTCTGGCAGTTGTAACAGCAATCTTTCTTGATCCACCTGACCTTGGTTTGCTACCAAGAGATCCATGAATTTTCCCATTCTTAATAAGTGATTGAACAGTACTGACTGTCATATTCAAGGTTTTGGACATCTTTTTATATCCTTTTTCCACCTTTATAAAGTTCCATTACCTTGTTACGCAGAACTTTTGACAGTTCTTTTCTTCTCCCTATGGCTTAATATCTATCCTGCTCAGTGCATCCACATGAGAGTTAACAAACTCATTAACTATTTATACACAGACACTGGTTGCAATTTAAAAAGCCACAGATGTGTGAAATTAACCATTATTTGCTATTTTACCTGTCTGTGTCCCCTTGTGTGTCTGTACCAAGGCCAAACATTCCAGGGGGTGGAAACTTGATCAGGACCATTTGGGTGATTATGATTTTAAAAGGAGCTATACAACTATGTGATAATGAATGGCTTCATATGATTACTATCTTTAAATAAAAGGCAGTTCTTTGGCATGAGCAGTCATTATTTTAGTATCAATGCCAACATTTCATGATTTCTGCCGGGGGATGCAAACTTTTGAGCACAACTGTATACTTTACAAGGTTTACAAAAATACAATGTTCCAACATGGATTTCTTGATTATATAGTGAACAGTGGAATGGATTTCAAAGACAGCAACATGTTTCACAGACAAAGTCCACTTGTTAGGCTCCATGTACACTGCAGCTGATAAACTGATGTTTAGGAGCTTTTCTGCGTTTCTTTCAGCAGCCCCTGAACTCTCCCGAATGTTTTCCTGTGTCCATGTACACATCTTCATTTACAGGCAGTTGAGTTTACAGTCGTTTACAGGCAGTTGAGTTTACAGTCGTTTACAGGCAGTTGAGTTTACAGTTGTTTTTTTGAACGCACCAAACTTGCGTTCAGGAGTAGATTTTATCAGTGTTTCAAACGCCAAACTCATGTAAAGGTTTATAAGCATTTGCGTTTGGAAACATTTTTTAACTCTTCCATTGCCAGATGCTGTCCGGAGCCTTTTTTCATCATGAAAAATGCATGCAAAGCGTTTTTTCCGGCACTCAAATGGACCCAGTACACCATACTTTGAGGTTTTGCATGAAAGAAAATGTTAGACACTGCTGCAATAATGTCTGCACAGAAATGAGCCGGAACACATCCAAACACCATAACAAAAAGTCAGCTAATCTCAACACATACTGCTCTCTCTGCTTCTGCTCTCTCTATTTCTCTCAAAATGTCTGAAATAGTTAATTTTTTTACTGTTTTCAGTGCATTCTGGGCATTTTGGAGGTCTCCTGAGGTTATCTTTAAAAAACGCTTCTAAACGCAAACGCTATTAAATGCGGTATGCTAAAGAGACGTTTTTTAACCTACATTTTCCAGCAGTCAGTTTCCATCGTTCACAAGTGTTTTCCACACGCCCCGTGTACATGGAGCTTTTAAGGACAGGAACAATATCTCACTAAATCTAATGTGAAGATTTTCGCTAGGTTTACATTCATGCGGCGTGGTACATTGCATGTGATTCGCACAGGAACTGCACCGCATTCCTGTGCAAATCACATGCGAATTGTGTGCTGTGCAATTTGAGCCATACATTATGTATGGTTCAAATCGCACTGCATCCTCACCAAAAAGGTGCAGGACCCTTTTTTGGGTCCGCACTAGGATTGGATCACATTAGTATTCACACCTATGTGATCCAATTCTGCTCGTTGCACTGCGTTTTGCGGACCATTTTCAGGGTGTTGTTAACTTAACATACACACCTGCAGCGGTTCGCATGAATGGGGGGCGATTCTGATGCGGTGCGGAATTCACACAGAAAACACTGTGAATTCCAGACCGCATCAGTGTGGACCATGCTTAACCACTTCCCGACTGGCAGTTGCATATAAACGGCCAGACGGTGGCACTGCAGGGTCGGGTGGCCGTTTCTAAACTGCCTCCCCGCACCCTGCTTGTGCGCGCTCCCTGGGAGCGCGCAGCACCGCGATCCGGTGCCCGCTGTGTCCTCCGGACACAGTGAAACACTGATCGTTGGACAGGACCTCTGTACGAGGTACCGATCATGTGATCACTGATTGGCCAATCAGTGATCACATGCAAAGTAGTAAGCAAGATGTCACTTGTGACATCATTGCTTACTACGTGTGAAATCTGTGAATGATCACAGAGGTCACATGGTACAAGTCTATTCACAACAGCCTTGTACCATGTGACAAGCTGTGACCAATCACAGCTCACTCAGTACTTCTCAATGAGTGCAAGAATGCAGACAGAGAGAAGGAGAAATGATTGCTTTTACATCCTATATGGGTGTAAAAGCAATCAGTGTAAAAAAAAAAAAAATCTTCATCACCCCCACAAGTAGTACAGTGTCACCATGGTGACACTGTACTGCTAGGGTGACAGTATGTAAAAAATAAAAATAAAAAATAATAATATAAATAAATAAAAATGTTAAAAAAAATGTTTAAAAATTATAATTTTTGGTTATAAACTAATTTGGATTTTGTTTTTTACTAAAAAGATAATGGAATAAATTTTGGCCAATATTTATGATGAAATATTATTTATTTGTAAAATGTTATAAAAAAACACTTTTTTTCAAAATTTTTGGATCTTTTCATTTACATAGCAAAAAAAATAAAAATCCCAGTGGTGAATAAATACCACAGCATTTGGTGAGTGTGGATCTATAAAATGCTTTTCACAGAAGATGTGAGCAAGCTGGAAAATTTATAAAGTTTGAGTAAATAATAATTTTTTCACATTTTTTGGGACATTGGACTTAAATTTGGACTTTCACATATAATTTGTCACAATTTTGCTGATAGTTTATATCCATTGTACTGGGTCCTTTGCTTCTACTCCAACTGGAACACTTGAAAGTCACAGGTAATGCATTTTCTACATTCTCTTTTCTTCATATAGTATATGCCAAGGACAAAATTGCCCCTTTATATTTCTTGTGTAAGATATAGAATTTGATGCTGTATTTTACAGAGAGTTGCAGACATCACAAGCTGGGATAATACATTTCTATGTCAGTTCAGCTTCTAAAGACTCTCCTGTAGGTTTCTGTAAATACATTTTTTTGTTTTTCAACTCAAAGTTGTATCTTTCAAATCCTTTGTCTTCTGGAGCAGTCTGTCATTTAGACTTTTTAACAGCTTGATGGCCTTTCTGTGATTGTAACAGTGCCTGCACGTATGGGAAGAATCTGGAACTTATAAAATTCCTTCTTGATCAAAACGTCCTGAACATCAATCACCAGGGTAGAGACGGGCATACAGGTAAGACGAGCTCCGCTCCAAGGAGCCTTCGGGAACGATTGGTGAAAAAAACTGTTTCAAGCCGCAGGAGCCGGCTGGACTAGACTTTCTATTTGTCTGACAAACCATCATTGTGCTTCTTCTAAATGCATGCTTTTTTTTAAATAACAAACATGTTATAGTTACCTGGTTTTCCTGATACTCCTCTTCTCTGATCCCCCTTCGGCACTGCTGGCTCCTCCCCCCTGCGGAACACCCCCATAGAAAGCTGCTTGGTATAGGGGCACTCGTGCTTGCTCACTCCCAAGCCAGCTCTGCGTGTCCATTGATCCACAGAGCGTGCTTAGGCCCCGCCCCCTCCTCACTGGCTGGGATTGACACATACAGGCTTACCTCAGTTTACGAACGTAATTTTCGGTTTACGAATAAAAATCCATTGAAAATAATGGCTCCATTTTACAATTTTTTTTTCGCAATACAAACTGGTTAATTGGTTTTCAATGCATTTACGAATTAATTTTTAATCATGTCCCTGTACAGTATTTATGCCTTTAAAGTGCACTTTATAAAGAGTTTTGAACAGATAAGACTTTTTTTACTTTTTTTTTTTACCTCAGGAACAGAATATTTGTTTTTCAATGCATTTACAATTTTGTTTTTAATCATGTCCCTGTACATTATTTATGCCTGTAAAGTGCCCTTTATAAAGAGTTTTGAACAGATATGACTTTTCTTTACTTTTTTCTGACCTCCGGAACGGATCAATTGGTTTTCAATGCATTTACAGTACTAATTCATTTTTACTCATGTCCCTGTACAGTATTTATGCCTTTAAAGTGCACTTTATAAAGAGTTTTGAACAGATAAAATTTTTTTTGACCTTTTATCTGACCTCCAGAACGGATTAATTGCTTTTCAATGCATTTCCGATTTTTTTTTGTTAATCATGACCCTGTACAGTATTTATGCCTTTAAAATGCACTTTATAAAGAGTTTTGAACAGATAAGACTTTTTTTTACTTTTTTTTTTTTTACCTCCGGAACAGAATATTTGGTTTTCAATGCATTTACGAATTAATTTGTAATCATGTCCCTGTACATTATTTATGCCTTTAACGCGCCCTTTATAAAGAGTTTTGAACAGATGAGACTTTTCTTTACTTTTATCTGACCCCCGGAACGGATTCATTGGTTTTCAATGCATTTACAATTTTTTTTTAATCATGTCCCTGTACAGTATTTATGCCTTTAAAGTGCACTTTATAAAGAGTTTTGAACAGATGAGATTTTTTTTTACTTTTTTCTGACCTCCAGAATGGATTAATTGTTTTTCAATGCATGTACAATTTTTTTCTTTAATCATGTCCCTGTACAGTATTTATGCCTTTAAAGTGCACTTTAGAAAGAGTTTTGAACAGATACATTTTTTTTTACTTTTTTCTGACCTCCAGAACGGAGTAATTGGTTTTCAATGCATGTACAATTCTTTTCTTTAATCATGTCCCTGTACAGTATTTATGCCTTTAAAGTGCACTTTAGAAAGAGTTTTGAACAGATAAAAAAAATTTTTGACTTTTTTCTGACCTCCAGAACAGAATATTTGGTTTTCAATGCATTTACGATTTTGTTTTTAATCATGTCCCTGGACAGTATTTATGCCTTTAATGTGCACTTTATAAGGATTTTGAACAGATAAAAGACTTTCATTAAACTTTTTTCTGGCCTCCGGAACAGAGTTCAATGCATTCCTATGGGAAACCGCGTTTCGGTTTACAAATTTTTCGCAGTACGAAACATCCCGCAGAATGCATTCAATTTGTAAACCGAGGTACAGCTGTACTTATAACACATACACAATGCAACAGAAATTATATATAAAAACCTAGACACAGTCTAGAATGTGGCCCCCTGTGATTTTTATCATGAAACATGTAGAACCAAATCTAAGGAACTGGGACCCCTGTACCAGGAGGAGATGCCATTAACTGATGGGCTACCAGTGTCACTCTTCCTATAACCCTCCATTTCTTCTGCAATTTGTATGTGTCATACGTGTAAGCCATTTAATATATTGACAATAAAAGTTGATAGAAAATTTTAAATTGTTGCTGGGTATGTGCCTTTAGTCTCAGGTCACACCGCTGCTATTTAAAATCGCACAATTTGTGTGCAATTTCCGCAAGATTTCTGAAGACTTTATTGCTACGTGAAGATTTTCAACGATTTCTTGCAATTTGCAGTGCAATTTCCATTATATTCTATGTATGTGGAATTGCAACAAAACTGCAGAAAAAGTAATGCAAGAACTACTTTAGAAATTGCGCTGCAACAAATTGCACATGTTAAGGCTTGGATGCGATTTAAAATCAAGTGTCTTCTTTGCGATTTCACCGCATTTTCTGAAGATTTCCCAATGATTTCTTGCAGTTTCCATTACGTTTTGCAGTGCGATTTCTATTGTAGTCTATATGTAAAATTGCAACAAACTGCAGACTTTTTTGCTACTTGTGAAGATTTTCAATGATTTCTTGCAATTTGCAGTGCGATTTCCATTATATTCTATGTATGAGGAATTGCAACAAAACTGCAGAAAAAGTAATACAAGAACTTCTTTCCAAATCGTGCTGCAGAAAATCGCTTGTGTTAAGACACTCACATTCACATTCGTTAGATCCGATTTCAGGTATGATTTCAATTCCCGAATCGCACCTGAAATCGCGGCGGTGTTAACCAGGGCTAAGACACTCACATTCACATTCGTTAGATCCGATTTCAGGTATGATTTCAATTCCCAAATCGCACCTGAAATCGCGGCGGTGTTAACCAGGGCTAAGACACTCACATTCACATTCATTAGATCCGATTTCAGGTATGATTTAAATTCCCGAATCGCACCTGAAATCGCGGCGGTGTGAACCAGGGCTAAGACACTGATATTCACATTCATGCACAATTTCAATTCCCGAATCGCACCTGAAATCACACCGGTATGATTGGGCACTTAAAAGTCTATTAGCCCGGGTTCACACTTCTGCGCTGTGGCATATCGCATGTGATTCACACAGGAACCGCACCACATTCCCGTGCAAATCACATGCAAATTCTGTGTGGTGGGAGTCGGGCCACACATTCTGTATGGCTCAAATTGCACCGCATCTGCACCAAAAAGGACCTTTTTTTTTGCAGCACTAGAATTGGATCGCATGGGAATTCACACCCATGTGATCTGATTCTACACATCGCACCGCGTTTTGCAAACCGATTTCAGGTGTTGTTAATGTAACATACACACCCATGAACGGGGTGTGATTAGGTTTCGGACAGAAACCGCTGCAAATTCCGCACACATCAGTGTGAACCCGGGGCTTATGATATATCATTTTGTTTTACGCCGCAGTCACATCAAACCCTATTTTGAAATCGTGCGACTTCACAGAATTCGCATGTGATTTGCACAAACAGGAATGTGGCGCGGTTCATGTGCGAATCACATGCGA
Source organism: Staurois parvus (assembly GCF_062004578.1). Taxonomy (NCBI): domain Eukaryota; kingdom Metazoa; phylum Chordata; class Amphibia; order Anura; family Ranidae; genus Staurois; species Staurois parvus. The sequence goes on from NW_028318374.1 coordinate 3,383,787, forward strand.
TATGCCGCACTGCAGATGTGTGAACCTGGGCTAATGGACTTTAACACCGCGGTCACATCAAGCCCGACTTTGAAATCGTGCGACTTAAAGTGAAGTTGTGTGATTTCAAAGTCGGATGACATGCCGATTTCAGGTGCGATTTGTAAGACGTCTGACACAGATGTCTATGCAAATCGCACCAAAAGTAGTGCATGGACTGCTTTAGAAATCGGTGCGGCTCCGACCAAGTCAGAACCGCACTGATATGATCGCTCTAATTGCGGAAAATCAGCTGCAATTTGGCATGCAATTTGCAAGTCGCACGGCATGCAAATCACATGCCAATTTGCATCCAGTGTGACCGGGGTCTTAAACATACTGTGTTCATCACAAAGTGGTAGCTTTGATACTTTTTATCCTTTCAAGGCACCATGATATAATCTGATATCCCCCTTTAACCACTTCCCATCCGGCCCATGTGCATAAATGGCTGGACGGGAGCAGTGCAGAAGCCATTTATAAACGTCCTCCTCAGGGGCGGACTGACCATTTGGAAACTCAGGCACTGCCCAAGGGCCCGGGGTCAGTAGGGGGCCCCATGAGATGCCCCTGGTACCTTTTTCATAGGCTTTTTTGAGTTTGGGCAAGGACACAGGGGCCCCATGATCCCCTATTGCCCGGGGGCCCCATGAGTTGTCAGTCCGCATCTGGTCCTCCTGCATTCCCTGCTTGTGCGCTCTCCCTGTGAGCACGCGGCACCGCGATCCGGAACACCGATCACTGTACGGGGCCTCTGTGTTAGTTCCCAATCATGTGATCACTGACTGGCCAATCAGTGATCACATGAATAGTAGTAAGCAAGATGTCACTTCTGACATCATTGCTTACTACGTGTGAAATCTGTGAATGATCACAGAGATTACATGGTACAGGGCTATTCACAACAGCATTGTACCATGTGACAAGCTGTGACCAATCACAGCTCTCACAGTTTTTCTCAATGGCTGCAAGAATGCAGTCAGAGAGAAGGAGAAATGGTTGTATTTACAACCTTTATGGGTGTAAAAGCAATCAGTGTAAAAAAAAAAATGTCATCACCTCTCACAAGTAGTACAGTGCCACTATAAAAAAAACATAAATAATGATATAAAAAAATAATTTCTTCACCCCCCACAAGTAGTACAGTGTCACTATGGTTACATTGTACTGCTAGGGTGACAGTATGTTAAAAAAAAAGCCCATAAATAATAATATAAAAAAATTAAATAAAAATGTAAAAAAAATGTGAAAAATTATAATTTTTGGTTATAAACTAATTTGGGTTATTTTTTCTTTACTAAAAAGATAGCTCAATACATTTTGGTCAAGATTTATGAAGAAAGAGTATTTGTTTGCAAAATTTTATAAGAAAAACATTTTTTTTTAAATGTTCAGACTTTTTCATTTATATAGCAAAAAAATAAAAATCCCAGTGGTGAATAAATACCACCAAAATAAAGTTTTATCTGTCTCCAAAAAAATGCTAAAAAATTCATATGGGTACAGTGTTGCATGACCGCGCAATTGTCATTCAAAGTGTGATAGCGCTGAAAGCTGAAAATTGGCCTGGGCAGGAAGAGGGTGAAAGTGTCCGGACTGGAAGGGGGTGAAAGTGTCCGGACTGGAAGGGGGTGAAAGTGTCCGGACAGGAAGGGGGTGAAAGTGTCCGGACAGGAAGGGGGTGAAAGTGTCCGGACAGGAAGGGGGGGAAAGTGTCCGGACTGGAAGGGGGGCAAAGTGTCCGGACTGGAAGGGGGTGAAAGTGTCCAGACTGGAAGGGGGGGAAAGTGTCCGGACTGGAAGGGGGTGGAAGTGTCCGGACAGAAAGGGGGTGAAAGTGTCCGGACTGGAAGGGGGTGAAAGTGTCCGGACTGGAAGGGGGTGAAAGTGTCCGGACTGGAAGGGGGGGAAAGTGTCCGGACTGGAAGGGGGGGAAAGTGTCCGGACTGGAAGGGGGTGGAAGTGTCCGGACTGGAAGGGGGGGAAAGTGTCCGGACTGGAAGGGGGGGAAAGTGTCCGGACTGGAAGGGGGTGGAAGTGTCCGGACAGGAAGGGGGTGAAAGTATCCGGACTGGAAGGGGGTGAAAGTGTCCGGACTGGAAGGGGGGGAAAGTGTCCGGACTGGAAGGGGGGGAAAGTGTCCGGACTGGAAGGGGGGGAAAGTGTCCGGACTGGAAGGGGGTGAAAGTGTCCGGACTGGAAGGGGGAGTGAAAGTGTCCGGACTGGAAGGGGGAGTGAAAGTGTCCGGACTGGAAAGGGGGTGAAAGTGTCCGGACTGGAAGGGGGGGAAAGTGTCCGGACTGGAAGGGGGGGAAAGTGTCCGGACTGGAAGGGGGGGAAAGTGTACGGACTGGAAGGGAGGAAAGTGTCCGGACTGGAAGGGAGGAAAGTGTCCGGACTGGAAGGGGGGGAAAGTGTCCGGACTGGAAGGGGGTGAAAGTGTCCGGACTGGAAGGGGATGAAAGTGTCCGGACTGGAAGGGGGTGAAAGTGTCCGGACTGGAAGGGGGTGAAAGTGTCCGGACTGGAAGTGGTTAATACAATAATAAAAGAGAGTTGATGATAATAGAGTTGATCCTTTTTCATTTGTGTCTTGTCCCTCCCAAGTTAATTAATTTAGATTACAGAAAGTTTATTGTGTGGGAAATGATCTAGCAGCCTGTCCTTTACACACTCCCAGAGCTTCCACAATGATTCTTCCCTCTCCTTCTTACGTATTCATTTTTGTTGGGAGGTTATCATTCTTCCCGGCTGGCAGAATAACGACCGGCTTGTTGGCTGTAATAAAATCAAATCATCTTGTCCTTTCAGCACACGGCAATTTTCTGCACAACGTATTTCCTCTGAAAGGCTATCACTCCTGGCGGTGCGAACGCGGGGCGCAGTCCTATTATATTCAGCTGCTTGTGGCCGGGGGACAATCAGGGCTGAGAGGGCCACACTACACTGGCAGCTCCGAGAGCAGAGGTGTATGGAGAAGAATGCAAAGAAAGCCCCGGAATATATGTGCCCCTCGCCGTGTACAACAAGCCATTCAAATTAAGGGCTGGTTCAGGGGCGGACTGACAACTCATGGGGCCACTGGGCAATAGGGGATCATGGGGCCCCTGTGTCCTTGCCCAAACTCAAAAAAGCCTATGAAAAAGGTACCAGGGGCATCTCATGGGGCCCCCTACTGACCCCGGGCCCTCGGGCAGTGCCTGAGTTTCCAAATGGTCAGTCCACCCCTGGGCTGGTTCACACCATACAACGCAGTCCTAATACCTTTCTGTATGCGCGTGTGTGACGCGTTCCTGTGCGTTTTTGATGCGTTTTGGTTCATTTTTCCCCCTCACTTTTTCCTCAAGTAAGGAGATGCACGTTCCGTTTAGTTTTTGGTGCATTTATTTGCGTTTCGATGAGTTTTTGGTACATTTAGTTGCGTTCCGGTGAGTTTTTGGTGCGGTTTTGTTGAGTTTTACTGTATTCCAATACAGTTTAGTGCAACAAAAAAATGCAGCACGCTCTACTTTTTTTTTTTATGCGTTTCGGTTAATTTGCCCCCCTCTCTTTTTCCTCAACTTCAATAAGATGTGTGTTCCTTTTTACTGCGTTTAGTTGAGTTCTGGTGAGTTTTTGGCGCGTTTAGTTGCGTTCCAGTGAGTTGTTGGTGCGGTTTTGTTGGGTTTTACTGCATTCCAGTACAGTTTAGTGCAAAAAAAAATGCAGCATGTTCTACTTTTTTATTTTTTGATGCGTTTCGGTTCATGTCCCCCCCTCTCTTTTTCTTAAATAAAAACTTCTTAAACTTAAATAAGGAGACGTGTGTTCTGTTTAGTTTTTGGTGCGTTTAGTTGCGTTCCGGTGAGTTTTTGGTGCGGTTTTGTTGCGTTTTACTGCATTCCAGTACAGTTTAGTTGCGTTCCAGTGAGTTTTTGGTGCATTTAGTTGCGTTCCGTTTAGTTTTTGGTGTGTTTAGTTGAATTTCGGTGAGTTGCTGGTGCGGTTTTGTTGGGTTTTACTGCATTCCAGTACAGTTTAGTGCAAAAAAAAATTCAGCATGTTCTACTTTTTTTATTTTTTTGATGCGTTTCGGTTCACCCCCCCCTCTCTTTTTCCTCAACTTAAATTATTATTATTATACAGGATTTATATAGCGCCCACAGTTTGCTCAGCGCTCTACGTTATGGAGGGAGACAGTACAGTAACAATACAGTTCAATACAAGACGGATTAGAGGGCCCTGCTCCTTGGAGCTTACAGTCTAGGAGGGAGGGGGTAGTGGTACAGGAGGAAATAGCTGTGGGGGATGGAGTGGTAGGAGGAGTAGGGGATTCCAGTAGCTGGGGGTGGGGTAGGCTTCCCTGAAGAGATGGGTTTTCAGAGTGCTTCCAAAAGTGAGCAGAGTAGCCTGATAGCTTGGGGTAGGGAGTTCCAGAGGATGGGGGAAGCCCTTGAGAAATCCTGGAGACGAGCATGGGAGGAGGAGACCAGGGAGCTAGAGAGTAGGAGGTCTTGTGAGGAGCAGAGAGTACGTTTTGGGTAGTATTTAGAGACAAGATCGGTGATGTAATTTGGGGCAGAGTTATGAACGGCTTTATACGTCAGTATTAGTGTTTTGAATTTTATCCGTTGGGCAACTGGAAACCAGTGGAGGGATTGGCAGAGAGGGGTGGAGGACACTGAGTGGAGGTCAGTGGAGGGATTGGCAGAGAGGGGTGGAGGACACTGAGTGGAGGTCAGTGGAGGGATTGGCAGAGAGGGGTGGAGGACACTGAGTGGAGACCAGTGGAGGGATTGGCAGAGAGGGGTGGAGGACACTGAGTGGAGACCAGTGGAGGGATTGGCAGAGAGGGGTGGAGGACACTGAGTGGAGACCAGTGGAGGGATTGGCAGAGAGGGGTTGCAGATACGGAGCGGTTTGTAAGGTGGATGAGTCTGGCCGCAGCATTCATGATAGACTGAAGAGGGTATAGCCTGCGATGAGGTTGGCCATTGAGGAGGGAGTTACAGTAGTCAAGGCGAGAGATAACAAGGGAGTGGATGAGTTGCTTAGTGGTTTCCGGGGTTAGGAACGGCCGTATCTTGGAGATGTTGCGGAGGTGAAGTCTACATGATTTTGTCAGTGATTGGACCTGGGGCTGGAAGGACAGATTGGAGTCTAGGATTAAATAAGGAGATGTGCGTTCCGTTTAGTTTTTGGTGCGTTTAGTTGCGCTCCGGTGAGTTTTTGGTGTGGTTTTGATGCATTTTACTGCATTCCAGTACAGTTTAGTGCAAAATAAAAAATGCAGCACGTTCTACTTTTTTTCCCCCCCACTTTTTCATTTAAGCAGAAAATTGCACAAACTGCACACTGAAACACGCAAAAGTACGCAAAAACGCACCAATCTCACATTTCTATTGTTTTTATGGGAATAAAAACATGCAAAAAATGCGCAAATCTGCCAATTTCAGCCACAAAAGTAGCTCCAAAACCTTTTGAGCTTCGGGCAACTCGGAGTGGAGATGTGAACCATCTCCATAGAGTATTATTGATTTTTTTTCCTCCTGAGCGTTTTGGAGCTTCGATCTTCACACTACAAGACGCTCCGGTGTGAATGGGGCCTAAAGTATATAGAAAACCTAATCACTATATATAAGCTTTAACATGTCATTTCAAAAAGTTATTTCCAAGTATTTTAAATTTGCAGCTTTCAGGTTAATACAGTATATGCCTGGTGATCCTGTCATGAAGGTCCTTCTTCTGGCACTCCCTGTTATGGGGTGACAACTGCTTTCTCATTGTGCTCCCGTGTTGTCACTCTGTCACAGCACAACTGATTGACTCCCAGCTTTTCCATCCCCCAGTCTGAGCTCAGCTGCAAAGGGGCTGATAGCAAGTCAGATGCAGGTTCTTATGCTGCTTGCATTTAAAAAATACATTTATTTTATATTATAATGAGAACAAAGCTGCATTAATTTGTGCCTTTTATATCTGCTTTAGGTGTGCCTGTTAACAGCCTATTCATAGGCCACCTCACTCTCTGCTTTAAACACTTCCCGTACGGCCCATGTATATAAACGGCTGGTGGGAGAAGTGCAAGGGTGGGTAGCCGTTTATAAACGTCCTCCTGCATTCCCTGCCTGTGCGCACTCCCTGGGAGCACACGGCACCACGATCCGGAACATCGATCGTTGTACAGGACCTCTGTGTGAGGTCTCGATCATGTGATCACTGATTAGCCAATCAGTGATCACATGAATAGTAGTCAGCAAGATGTCACTTCCTGACATCATTGCTTACTACATGTGAATACGTGTGAATCATCACAGAGATCACATGGTACAGGGCCATTCACAACAGCCTTGTACCATGTGACAAGCTGTGACCAATCACAGCTCGCACAGTATTTTTTAATGGCTGCAAGAATGCAGCCAGAGAGAAGGAGAAGAGATTGCTTTTTACAGCCTTTATGGGTGTAAAAACAATCAGTGTAAAAAAAAAAAATGTCATCACCTCTCACAAGTAGTACAGTGTCACTATAAAAAAAAACATAAATAATGATATAAAAAAACTATTTCTTCACCCACCACAAGCAGTTCAGTGTCACCCTGGTGACACTGTACTGCTAGGGTGACAGTATGTTAAAAAAAAAACATATATAATATAAAAAAATTAAATATAAAAACATTTTTTTTAAATGATAATTTTTGGTTATAAACTAATTTGGATTATTTTTTTTTTTTTTACTAAAAATATAACTGAATACATTTTGGCCAATATTTATGAAGAAAGATTATTTACTTGCAAAATTTTATAAGAAAAACACTTTTTTTCAAAATGTTTGGACTTTTTCATTTATATAGCAAAAAAAAAAATCCCAGTGGTGACTAAATACCACCAAAATAAAGTATTATCTGTCTCAAAAAAATGCTAAAAAAATTCATGTGGGTACAGTGTTGCATGACCGCGCAATTGTCATTGTGATAGCGCTGAAAGCTGAAAATTGGCCTGGACAGGAAGAGGGTGGAAGTGTCTGGACTGGAAGTGGTTAATGAAGCCTATATACCGCAGGACAGAAGTGTGTATGTGTCCCTGTCTGTGTTGCTGAGCACGGTGCAAAGCATCTCAGTGGGAGGAAGCCCTGTTCATATGATTTGCAATGTGTTCAGCAAAACACTGAAAATGATAAAATGCTACTTTTCATATAGTTCCATCTCTTCTAATTACAGGATTACACTGTGCCTGCTACCATGGGCACATACGCCTGGTGCAGTTCCTGCTGGACAATGGAGCTGACATGAACCTTGTCGCCTGTGATTCCAGCAGATCCAGTGGGGAGAAGGATGAGCAGACTTGTCTGATGTGGGCCTATGAGAAAGGTACGGTATCGGAGTCTGTGCCGTGATTATACCCGGATTTTTCAGTGATTATTTAGCAGCCAAACAGCATTTTTTAGGGGTCTGTTTAAAAAAAAAAAAAGAGCTGCGCACGTGCCTCCGCATATCTGTCGCAAATCATCCCAGTAAGGCTCCATGTACACGGGACACTTCTGAACGATGGAAACTGACTGCTGGAAAACGTAGGTTGAAAGACGTCTGTTTAGCTGCGTTTGCATAGCGCGTTTATGCGCATTTATGAGCGTTTTTTAAAGATAACCTCTTAGACCTTTCAAAATGCCCAGAATGCACTGAAAAACAGTAAAAATTATCTACTTCAGACATTTTGAGAGAAATAGAGAGAGTAGAAGCAGAGAGAGCAGTATTTGTTGAGATTAGCTGTCTTTTTTTTTTTTTGTGGTGTTTGGATCAGGGGTGGACTGACCATTTGAAAACTCGGACACTGCCCGAGGGCCTGGGGTCAGTAGGGGGCCCCATGAGATGCCCCTGGTACCATTTTCATAGGCTTTTTTGAGTTTGGGCAAGGACACAGGGGCCCCATGATCCCCTATTGCCCGGGGGCCCCATGAGTTCTCAGTCCGCCCCTGGTTTGGATGTGTTCCGGCTCATTTTTGTGCAGAAATTATTGCAGCAGTGTCTAACATATTTTCTTCAAAGTATGGTGTACCGGGTCCATTTGAGTACCGGGAAAATGCAATGCGTGCATTTTTCATGATGAAAAAAGGCTCTGGACAGCGTCTAGAAATGGAAGAGTTAAAAAAAAAATTCCAAACGCAAATGCTTATAAACGCAGTTAGCCGCGTTTACACGCATTTACACGCGATTGGCATTTGAAACGCTGATAAAATCTACTGCTGAACGCAAGTTTTATGTGAAACCTCAAAGTATGGTGTACCAGGTCCATTTGAGTAATGGGAAAACGCAATGCATGCATTTGTAATGATAAAAAAAGGCTCTGGATAGCATCTGGAAATGAATGAAAGAGTTAAAACGCAACCGTTTATAAACGCAGATAGCCGCGTTTACACGTGATTGGCATTTGAAACGCTGCTAAAATATACCCCAGAACGCAAGTTTCATGCAAAACCTCTAAGTATGGTGTACCAGGTCCATTTGAATACCGGGAAAACTCTTTGCATGCATTTTTCATGATGAAAAAAGGCTCTGGACAGCATCTGGAAATGGAAGAGTTAAAAAAAACTTCCAAAGCAAATGCTTATAAACACAGTTAGCCACGTTTACAAGTGTTTGGCATTTGAAACGCTGATAAAATCTACTCCTGAACGCAAGTTTCATGCGAAACCTCAAAGTATGGTGTGCCAGATCCATTTGAGTACCAGGAAAATGCAATGCATGTATTTTTCATGATGAAAAAAGGCTCTGGACAGCATCTGGAAATGGAAGAGTTAAAAAAAATTTCCAAACGCTTATAAACACGGTTAGCCGCGTTTACACGCATTTACATGCAATTGGCGTTTGAAACGCTGATAAAATCTACTGCTGAGCGCAAGTTTGGTGCGTTCAAAAAAATGACTGTAAACTCAACTGCCTGTAAACGACTGTAAATGACGATGTGTACATGGACACATAGGAAAACATTATGGAGAGTTCAGGGGCTGCTGAAAAAAACGCAGAAAAGCTCCTAAACGTGAGTTTATCACCAACAGTGTACATGGGGCCTTAGGTGCGGAATATGTGTATTTCCTGTGATCTTCATCTCCATCTAGTGGCCATAATGTAGTATTATCCTGGAATACTGCAACCAGAAAAGTGCCACATTATGGCCACTAGCATTCACACAACCAATGTGAATATTCCCTCATAATGTGTTTATTATGTGTCTCTTCTGCTCCTTCTAGTGGCCATAATGTAGTATTACCCTGGAATACTGCGATCAGAAAAGTACCACATTATGGCCACTAGAAGGAGCAGAAAAGACACATATTAAACACATTATGAGGGATTATTCACATTGGTTGTGTGAATGCTTGTGTCAAACTGAAAACTTTTTTTTTCCTGTTTTTTGATAGAGTGGGAAAGGATTAGAATCCCTGGTTTTTACTGATACTTGGGGATCCATTAGGGAAATAAAAGTTTTCGGCTTGACATTTAAAGCAGACCTTCACTATCCCTCTGAATATTGCATATGGTGCCCATTGGTTGAATGAAAAAAAAAACCGAACCATGTATGGTCAGCTTAAGTCACCAGCAAGAGAGTGACCCCATGTTCATCCAGCCAGAATTGCATGCAAGCAGGTGAGCATTTCTCCTGCTCTGTCCTGCATCGAGATCCTGCCAATGGTGGGCGGATAGTGGCCCTAATAGTGCAGCTCAACAAAAAAAAAAGAATAACTATATTCAGGGCTTTTTTCTCAGAGAACTGGTGCAGGAACTCCCCACTTTTTGAGTCACCCCTTGTCTCCACCCCCCACCCACCTCCAAGCACTGTCCCTTGGTTCCACCTCCTACCCACCTCCCAGTACCGCCCCTTTTAAAGAATACAGAACCAAGTATCATTTTGTGGTGTGGTGTTTTGTGGTCATTTGTATATAATGTGTTAAATGATAACTAGAAAAGCAGTAGATTCCTTGCAGCCAGCAACAATGGATCCCCCACCCAATAACCCCTCCCCCCAAGCAACAATGGACCCCACCACAACAAAATACCACACCAGTAATTACAGTGAAGGAAATAAGTATTTGATCCCCTGCTGATTCCAACTCTTTGCCCACTCACAAAGAAATGATCGGTCTAAAAATTGAATGTTCGGTGTATTGTAACACTGAGAGACAGAATAGCAACAACAAATTCTAAAGAAATGCATGTCTAACAAATGATGACTGATTTGCATGTTCATGAGGGAAATAAGTATTTGATCCCCTATTATTCAGCAGGATTTCTGGCTACCAGGTGTCTTCCATACAGGTAACAAGCTGAGATTAGAATCAATCTCTTAAAGGGAGTGCTGCTAATCTCATTTTGTTACCTGTATAAAAGACATCTGTCCACAGGAGCAATCAAACAATCAGATTCCAAACTCTCCACCATGGCAAAGACCAAAGAGCTGTCCAAGGATGTCAGGGACAAGATTGTAGACCTACATAAGGCTGGACTGGCCTACTGAACTATCGCCAAGCAGCTTAGTGAGAAGGTGACAACAGTTGGTGCAATCATTCGCAAATGGAAGAAACACAAAACAACTGTCAGTCTCCCTAGGTCTGGTGCACCATGCAAGATCTCACCTCATGGAGTGGCAATGATCATGAGAACAGTGAGGAATCATCCCAGAACTACACGTGAGGATCTTGTCAATGATCTCCAGGCAGCTGGGACCACAGTCACCAAGAAAACAATTGGTAACACACTACGCCGACAAGGATTGAAATCCTGCAGTGCCTGCAAGGTCCCTCTGCTCAAGAAAGCATGATAGGGGATCAAATACTTATTCCCCTCATGAACATGCAAATCAGTCATCATTTGTTAGACATCCATTTCTTTTGAATTTTTTGTTGCTATTCTATCTCTCAGTGTTACAATACACCGAACATTCGATTTTTAGACTGATCATTTCTTTGTGATTGGGCAAACATTCAAAATCAGCAGGGAATCAAATACTGTATTGACCCCCCAGCAGCAACAACAGAGCCCCCGGCAGCCAGCAACAATAGACTTCTCCCTCAACAGAAGACCCCCCCCCCAGCAAAAACTGACCACCCCCAGCAACAATAGACCCCTGTGCAAAAACAGATTCCCATCAGTGAGCATCAATAGACCGTCCAGCACCCCTTGCCATTACATACATTCACTGCTGGAGGTGCCAGAACTGCGTTCCCCGTGTTCCCTCTGAAAAAAAGGCCTGACTATACTACAATTATTATGAATAATGATAAATATAAACAACAAGATTATGTTTTGTGGTGATTTTTCTGTTCTAACAACCGTGCTCTTTTAAATCTAGTTGTTGTCCCTGTAGACAATGAGCGTTGGGTAGGTGACTGCCCCAGAGTCTAATATCCTTTATCTGATATTATTGTTCTCGCATTGAAAAGATCACTGGATGAAAAAGCTTTGCGCTCTTAAATTATATTGATAATAGAAGTTTTTTCAGCAACAAAATCGTTTAAAAGTTACTTAAAAAAGCGTGATGAGATTGGACAGATGGTGATGTGATTAAATTCAGTGGCCAGAGATGAAATGAAATATAGTTTAGCTGCCAGGGGCTGACTATATAGAAAAAAAGAAAACTAATATAAATGCAATTGTTTATGTGTCAGTCAGTTATGGACAAGAGAGAACATTATTAATAATATAATAAAAAAAGAAAGCAGTACAATTGGCAGGGCAGATATATTTGTCCTTGTCTGTAAGGTTTTTGTATCTGTTGAACGTCATGGCTCATTCTACGGTATAAATTAAAGGGAATCGAAATGTTGTAAAGTGTAACCCGTTAAAAAAGAAAAAAAAAGATAATATATATACAGTGGATATAAAAAGTCTACACACCCCTGTTAAAATGTCAAGTTTCTGTGATGTAAAAAAAAATGAGACAAAGATAAATCATTTCAGAACTTTTTCCACCTTAATGTGACCTATAAACTGTACTGCTCAATTGAAAAACAAACTGAAATCTTTTTTTTTTCGGGGGGGTAAACATAAAAAACGAAAATAACGTGATTGCATAAGTGTGCACACCCTCTTATAACTGGGGATGTAGCTGTGTTCATAATCAAGCAATCAAATTCAAATTCATGTTAAATAGTCAGTACACACCTGCCATCATTTAAAGAGCCTCTGATCAACCCCAAATAAAGTTCAGCTGTTCTAGTAGGTCTTTCCTGACATTTTGTCGCATCCTACAGCAAAAGTCATGGTCCGCAGCAGGGGCGGACTGACCATTTGGAAACTCGGGCACTGCCCGAGGGCCCGGGGTCAGTAGGGGGCCCCATGAGATGCCCCTGGTACCTTTTTCATAGGCTTTTTTCAGCTTGGGCAAGGACACAGGGGCCCCATGATCCCCTATTGCCCGGGGGCCCCATGAGTTGTCAGTCCGCCCCTGGTCCGCAGAGAGCTTCCAAAGCATCAGAGGGATCTCATTGTTAAAAGGTATCAGTCAGGAGATGGGTACAAAAGAATTTCCAAGGCATTAGATATACCATGGAACACAGTGAAGACAGTCATCATCAAGTGGAAAAAATATGGCACAACAATGACATTACCAAGAACTGGACGCCCCTCTAAAATTGATGAAAAGACGAGAAGAAAACTGGTCTGGGAGGCTGGCAAGAGGCCTACAGCAACATTAAAGGAGCTGCAGGAATATCTGGCAAGTACTGGATGTGTGGTACATGTGACAACAATCTCTCGTATTCTTCATATGTCTGGGCTATGGGGTAGAGTGGCAATACGGAAGTCTTTGCTTATGAAGAAAAACATCCAAGCCTGGCTAAATTTTGCAAAAACACATCTGAAGTCTCCCAAAAGCCTGTGGGAAAATGTGTTATAGTCTGATGAATCCAAGGCTGAACTTTTTGGCACAAAAACAACACTACACATCACCAACAGAACACCATACCCACTGTGAAGCATGGTGGTGGCAGCATCATGCTTTGGGGCTCTTTTTCTTCAGCTGGAACTGGGGCCTTAGTCAAGGTAGAGGGAATGATGAACAGTTCCAAATACCAGTCAATATTGGCACAAAACCTTCAGGCTTCTGCTAGAAAGCTGAATATGAAGAGGAACTTCATGACAACGACCCAAAGCATACATCCAAATCAACAAAGGAATGGCTTCACCAGAAGAAGATGAAAGTTTTGGAATGGCCCAGCCAAAGCCCAGACCTGAATCCAATCGAAAATCTGTGGGGTGATCTGAAGAGGGCTGAGCACAGGAGATGCCCTTGCAATCTGACAGATTTGGAATGTTTTTGCAAGGAAGAAAGGGCAAATATTGTCCAGATGTGCCATGCTAATAGACTCATCCCCAAAAAGACTGAGTGCTGGAATCACATCAAAAGGTGCTTCAACAAAGTATTAGTTTCAGGGTGTGCACACTTATGCAACCATATTATTTTAGTTTTTATTTTTACTTCTGTCTACCTAAAACATTTCAGTTTGTTGTTCAACTGAGTTGTACAATTTATAGGTCACATTAAAGGTGGAAAAAGTTCTGAAATGATTTATCTTTGTCTCATTTTTTACATCACAGAAACCTGACATTTTAACAGGGGTGTGTAGACTTTTTATATCCACTGAATTTTCTCAGGATTCCTAGAAAGTGGGATTCTCTACTGTGCTATAAAAGGACCCGTTTCTGTAGATGCTGCCACAGCCTGTCCATTCCACTGCACTACTGGCTCATCACTGTGATGGGCAGACTCACTATCCAATACAGAAGCACAGAATACAGAAAGGGGCAGGCCAAATATAGACTATGGAGGCCAGTAGCGGTTTGCACATTATTCTCTAGAGCAGAATATCTCAACTTTTTTAATCCAGAGGAACCCTTAAAACAAATTCAAATCTCAAGGAACCCCTAGTAAGATTAGTCCATCAAGGGTCATTGGGAAAATGCCCCTTACATTGGTGGTGGTAAATGGGAAGAGAGCCCCCTTACAAAGGGTGGCCAGAATTACATCCTTGCAGTCATGCTGCTGGCTCTGCCAAGTGGTATTGGACCTGGAACTAAGCAGACACCAAAAATTTCCCTAGTGCAAGCAGAAATATGAAAAACCATAGTGAACGTGACAATTAAGTCCAGTCCAGTAAAGCATGCTTGTTATACTCACTGTGGAACCTAAGGGGTTAATCCTCTGCATTGTGTAAAAAGGCTGTTTTATCCTGTCTTCTCTGATCCTCCCCTTCTTCCAGTGTCCCTCTCTTATCTCCTGATAAGACATATCATGTGGAGACATTCTGTATACTCATGTATGTGATCTGGCTCTTCTGGGTAGGGGATGTGCCCTGGCTGTGCTGCCATTCGCTCCAGCACATGCCGATCAACAGGTCCCAGTTTAGGGCTGGGACCTGCTGATCGACTAAGCGAATGATACAAGAGAACCCTGTGTTGCTAAACAACACAGAGCTCTTTACAGACAGCGGCGATGTGCTATTTTTTTTTCTCCCTGAAAAGCAGGGAGTAAAAACTGGCAGATTGCTTAGTGAAAACACCACACAGTAAACATTGTTAGGCACAAAGTTAACCCTTTGATTGCCCCTAAATGTTAACCCCTTCCCAAACGTATGTGGCCCTTTGCTTGCTTTTGTGCTGTCCTTGGGGTAGTTTTCCTTCCACTGATACAAATCACTATTCCTTCCATTGACACCAATGACGGGGCGCTATTCTTCCCACTGACACCAACGATGGTATGCTATTCCTCCTACTGACACCAATGCTTGGACACTATTCCTCTCACTGACATGAACATTAGAGCACTGTTCCTCCCATTGATCCCAACAACGGGGCACTGTTCCTCCCACTGACACCGATGATGGGGCACTGTTCCTTCCACTAACACCAGTGACAGGGCACTGTTCTTCCCACTGATACCAGAAATGGGGTACTAATTATTCCACTGACACCAATGATGGGGCACTGTTCTTTCCACTGATACCAATAATGGGGCACTATTCCTCCCACTGATACCAATGACGGGGCACTATTCCTCTCACTGATACCAATGACGGGGCACTATTCCTCTCACTGATACCAATGACGGGGCACTATTCCTCCTACTGATACCAATGATGGGGCAGTATTCCTCCCACTGACACCAATGATGGGGCACTATTCCTCCCACTGATACCAATGATGGGGCACTATTCCTCCCACTGACACCAATGATGGGGCACTATTCCTCCCACTGACACCAATGACGGGGCACTATTCCTCCCTCTGATACCAATGACGGGGCACTATTCCTCCCACTGATACCAATGACGGGGCACTATTCCTCCCACTGATATCAATGACGGGGCACTATTCCTCCTACTGATACCAATGATGGGGCACTATTCCTCCCACTGATACCAATGATGGGGCACTGTTCCTTCCACTGATACCAATGATGGGGCACTATTCCTCCCACTGACACCAATGATGGGGCACTATTCCTCCCACTGATACCAATGATGGGGCACTATTCCTTCCGCTGGCACCAATGATGGGGCACTATTCCTCCCACTGATACCAATGACGGGGCACTATTCCTTCCGCTGACACCAATGATGGGGCACTATTCCTCCCACTGACCACCAATGATGGGGCACTATTCCTCCCACTGATACCAATGATGGGGCACTATTCCTCCCACTGATACCAATGATGGGGCACTATTCCTCCCACTGATACCAATGACGGGGCACTATTCCTTCCACTGACCTCCAATGATGGGGCACTATTCCTCCCACTGACCACCAATGACGGGGCACTATTCCTTCCACTGATACCAATGATGGGGCACTATTCCTCCCACTGATACCAATGATGGGGCACTATTCCTTCCGCTGACACCAATGATGGGGCACTATTCCTCCCACTGATACCAATGACGGGGCACTATTCCTCCCACTGATACCAATGATGGGGCACTATTCCTTCCGCTGACACCAATGATGGGGCACTATTCCTCCCACTGATACCAATGATGGGGCACTATTCCTCCCACTGATACCAATGACGGGGCACTATTCCTCCTACTGATACCAATGATGGGGCACTATTCCTTCCGCTGACACCAATGATGGGACACTATTCCTCCCACTGATACCAATGACGGGGCACTATTCCTCCTACTGATACCAATGATGGGGCACTATTCCTCCCACTGACCACCAATGATGGGGCACTATTCCTCCCACTGATACCAATGATCGGGCACTATTCCTTCCGCTGACACCAATGATGGGGCACTATTCCTCCCACTGATACCAATGATGGGACACTATTCCTCCCACTGATACCAATGACGGGGCACTATTCCTCCTACTGATACCAATGATGGGGCACTATTCCTCCCACTGATACCAATGATGGGGCACTATTCCTCCCACTGACCACCAAGCCTACGGTATTGTTTACTCACTGATCCCAGGGCATTTTCTACTCCCATTGGCCACAATCCAGCCTCATAAGGTTTGAAGGGCAGTAAACTGGCCCTTTGTTTCAAAAGTGTGGAGACCCCTGATATATACCATCATTTGTAGACCTATAACTTTCATTCAAACCAAATATTATACACTTATTGCGATTTTTTTTTTATCAAAGCCATGTCGCAGAATAACATTATGCCTAAAGTTTGGAGGATGTTTTATAGCAAAAGGTAAAAATACATATTTTTTTTTCCAATATATTTGGTCTTTTGTCGTTTATTTAAAAAAAAACAGCCTTGATCAAATACCACAAAAAGAAAGCTATATCTGTGTGTAGGAAATTTCATAAATTTCATTTCGGTACAGTGTTGCATGACCGCACAGTTTCCAATTTAAAGTAGCGCAGTGCTGAATAGCAAAAAAAAAATTGGCCTGGTCGTGAAGGAAGAACATTTTTCGGAGCTGAAGTGGTTACAAATGGCTGCCTCAAGTGGTTACAAGTTATGACCCTGTCTTTTCTTTCGGTAAGTTCTAACATTTTACAGTATATAGAGGTAAAGCGAGCAGTTTTTATATAGAAATGTACGTAGCATTGTGTTATCTATTATTTCTATTGTTATGTCACAATGGTAATGGAATGTTAATGTTACGGTATTGTGCAGAGGGAGCGATTGGAGCACAATATTACACAGGGTCATACACCGGATATTGAGCGCCCTCAGAGAGAAGGATGCAGTGCAATTTCTGATGGCTGCACATTAGTGAAGACTCATTAGATGTCACGGGCAGTTGCTGCCCACGAGGGTTGTAATGGCATGTGAGGATCTCACAGACAATCCGGTTGCCTTGTTTTTCAGGACACGACGGAATTGTAACTCTGCTGAAACATTATAAGCGGCCTCAGGATGAATCTCCATGTAATGAATACTCTCAGCCCGGTGGAGGTATTTAATATCCATATGTTCTGTTATATTTCTGAACATCGGGCAAGGACAACCCATTGCCCTCCAGCTGGCCAGCCTTGACGGGTGTTATCTGATTCACTCGGTAGCCATTTTGCAGGATGATCCGATTTTCTGGCCTAAAGTGTTACTAAACCCACAACGGTACAATCAGTCTGTAGATGCAGTAAAGCATGCTTGTTATACTCACTGTGGAACCTAAGGGGTTAATCATCTGCATTGTATAAAAAGGATGTTTGATCCTGACTTTTCTGATCCACCCCTTCTTTCAGTGCCCCCCTCTTATCTCCAAATAAGACATATCGTGTGGAGACACTCTGCACATGCTCAGTTTGGTATGTATTGCTGGAGAGGTTTTTTTTTTTTCTCTCTTGTTCCTTGGGAGAGTGCATGTGATCAGCACAGGGCCAATCAGCGCTGTCCAGACCAACCTTTCTCAACCTTTTCTGGTACAATAATTTTTATTAGTTTTTCCTTTTTTCTTGTTTGAAAAAATAACAAGGTACAAACATGTAGAAAATAAGGTCCCTCACAGGGGACCAATTGGCAGACATACAATACAATCAGCGACACATAAATAGATTAGCCTTCAACAAAAGAGTGTCCCAGAGACACTCTATATCTGGTCTCCCCGGACCCTGCACTCACTATATCTGGTCTCCCCGGACCCTGCATTCACTATATCTGGTCTCCCCGGATCCTGCACTCACTATATCTGGTCTCCATGGACCCTGCATTCACTATATCTGGTCTCCCCGGATCCTGCACTCACTATATCTGGTCTCCCCGGACCCTGCATTCACTATATCTGGTCTGCCTGGACCCTGCATTCACTATATCTGGTCTCCCAGGACCCTGCATTCACTATATCCGGTCTCCCCGGACCCTGCATTCACTATATCTGGTCTCCCCGGACCCTGCATTCACTATATCTGGTCTCCCCGGACCCTGCATTCACTATATCTGGTCTCCCCAGACCCTGCATTCACTATATCTGGTCTCCCAGGACCCTGCATTCACTATATCTGGTCTCCCCAGACCCTGCAATCACTATATCTGGTCTCCCCGGACCCTGCATTCACTATATCTGGTCTCCCAGGACCCTGCATTCACTATATCCGGTCTCCCCGGACCCTGCATTCACTATATCTGGTCTCCCCGGACCCTGCATTCACTATATCTGGTCTCCCCGAACCCTGCATTCACTATATCTGGTCTCCCCAGACCCTGCATTCACTATATCTGGTCTCCCAGGACCCTGCATTCACTATATCTGGTCTCCCCAGACCCTGCACTCACTATATCTGGTCTACCCGGACCCTACACTCACTATAGAGCAAAATGAAGCTGAATAAAATACCCAGCAGAGGGAAATCGTGCCAGAGGGCCTTTCTCACCCTTTTCAACACAGAGGAACCCTTGAAATAACTTTCCAGTCTCAGGGAACCCTGCTAATAATGACTATATCTACAACTCATGATACATTACTGTGATGGTCAGTGGGAAGAATGCTCCATACACTTGTAGTCATAGGGAAGAATTACCCCCTTATAGAAAGCTAAAAAGATCATTGGTGTCAGTGGAAGCTTATCTGAGAGGTAGAAAATGCTCATTGCTCAAGGAACCTCTAGCAACCTCTGGAGGGACCCTGGTTGAGAAACCCTGGTCCAGGCAGAGGGTCAGGGGTTCTGCATCCTCCTAGAGGAGAATAAAAACTCCTCCTACAAGCTTTAACCAGTGCTCTGCTGGACACTGATAGAAGTCACAAGACTGCTCTAACTGCTGACGAGAAAAGGTATTTAGCAGTTTATATTTACTAAAATAATTGCATTTCCATGTTCTGTGTACTGTGGGAGACCAGATATAGTGAATGCAGGGTCCGGGGAGACAAGATTTAGTGAATGCAGGTCTGGTGAGACCAGGTAGAGTGAGTGCAGGGTCCGGGGAGACCAGATATAGTGAGTGCAGGGTCTGGGGAGACCAGATATAGTGAATGCAGGGTCCAGGGAGACCAGATATAGTGAATGCAGGGTCCGGGGAGACCAGATATAGTGAATGCAGGGTCCGGGGAGACCAGATATAGTGAATGCAGGGTCTGGGGAGAGCGGATATAGTGAATGCAGGATCCCGGGGAGACCAGATATAGTGGATGCAGGGTCCGGGGAGAGCTGATATAGTGAATGCAGGGTCCGGGGAGACCAGATATAGTAAATGTAGGGTGCGGGGAGACCAGATATAGTGAGTGCAGGGTCCGGGGAGACCAGATATAGTGAATGCAGGGTCCGGGGAGACCAGATATAGTGAATGCAGGGTCCGGGGAGACCAGATATAGTAAATGTACGGTGCGGGGAGACCAGATATAGTGAGTGCAGAGTCCTGGGGAGACCAGATATAGTGAGTGCAGGGTCCCGGGGAGACCAGATATAGTGAATGCAGGGTCCGAGGAGACCAGATATAGTGAATGCAGGGTCCTGGGAGACCAGATATAGTAAATGCAGGGTGCGGGGACAACAGATATAATGAATGCAGAGTCCGGGGAGACCAGATATAGTGAATGCAGGGTCAGGGGAGACCAGATATAGTGAATGCAGGGTCCGGGGAGACCAGATATAGTGAATGCAGGGTCCAGGGAGACCAGATATAGTGAATGCAGGGTCCGGGGAGACCAGATATAGTGAATGCAGAGTCCGGGGAGACCAGATATAGTGAATGCAGGGTCCGGGGAGACCAGCTATAGTGAATGCAGGGTCCAGGAAGACCAGATATAGTAAATGCAGGGTGCGGGGACACCAGATATAGTGAATGCAGGGTCCGGGGAGACCATATATAGTGAATGCAGGGTCCAGGAAGACCAGATATAGTGAATGCAGGGTCCGGGGAGACCAGATATAGTGAATGCAGGGTCCGGGGAGACCAAATATAGTGAATGCAGGGTCCGGGGAGACCAGATATAGTGAATGCAGGGTTCGGGGAGACCAGATATAGTGAATGCAGGGTCCGGGGAGACCAGATATAGTGAATGCAGGGTCCGGGGTTTAGTAACACTTTAGGCCGCAGTGATATCACTAGCTGCTGGTGACTCTCAGCTGTGAAATATTTTCCAGGCCAACAAATTAAAATGTATGTATACCAAAACTTTTTTTTTTCACTTGCATTTATTAACATTTTCTACATTTACAATCAATATAACATAAGGGGTATACAATTCTAACTAAGAAGAAGAAAGACTGTCAATGTACCATACAAATTGAAGGAAAAAAAAAACAAATAACACTAAGAGCAATGATGAATAAGTACAGTCAGGTCCATAAATAATGGGACATCGACACACTTCTAACATTTTTGGCTCTATACACCACCACAATGGATTTGAAATGAAACGAACAAGATGTGTTTTAACTGCAGACTGTCAGCTTTAATTTGAGGGTATTTACATCCAAATCAGATGAACGGTTTAGGAATTACAACAGTTTGCATATGTGCCTCCCACTTCTTAAGGGACCAAAAGTAATGGGACAATTGTCTTCTCATCTGTTCCATGGCCAGGTGTGTGTTATTCCCTCATTATCCCAATTACAATGAGCAGATAAAAGGTCCAGAGTTCATTTCAAGTGTGCTATTTGCATTTGGAATCTGTTGCGGTCAACTCTCAAGATGAGATCCAAAGAGCTGTCACTATCAGTGAAGCAAGCCATCATTAGGCTGAAAAAACAAAACCAACCCATCAGAGAGATAGCAAAAACATTAGGTGTGGCCAAAACAACTGTTTGGAACATTCTTAAAAAGAAGGAACGCACCGGTGAGCTCAGCAACACCAAAAGACCCGGAAGACCACGGAAAACAACTCTGGTGGATGACCGAAGAATTCTTTCCCTGGTGAAGAAAACACCCTTCACAACAGTTGACCAGATCAAGAACACTCTCCGGGAGGTAGGTGTATGTGTGTCAAAGTCAACAATCAAGAAAAGACTTCACCAGAGTGAATACAGAGGGTTCACCACAAGATGGAAACCATTGGTGAGCCTCAAAAACAGGAAGGCCAGATTAGAGTTTGCCAAACGACATCTAAAAAAGCCTTCACAGTTCTGGAACAACATCCTATGGACAGATGAGACCAAGATCAACTTGTACCAGAGTGATGGGAAGAGAAGAGTATGGAGAAGGAAAGGAACTGCTCATGATCCTAACCATACCACCTCATCAGTGAAGCATAGTGGTGGTAGTGTCATGGCGTGAGCATGTATGGCTGCCAATGGAACTGGTTTTCTTGTATTTATTGATGATGTGACTGCTGACAAAAGCAGCAGGATGAATTCTGAAGTGTTTCGGGCAATATTATCTGCTCATATTCAGCCAAATGCTTCACAACTCATTGGATGCCGCTTCACAGTGCAGATGGACAATGACCCAAAGCATACTGCAAAAGCAACCAAAGAGTTTTTTAAGGGAAAGAAGTGGAATGTTATGCAATGGCCAAGTCAATCACCTGACCTGAATCCGACTGAGCATGCATTTCACTTGCTGAAGACAAAACTGAAGGGAAAATGCCCCAAGAACAAGCAGGAACTGAAGACAGTTGCAGTAGAGGCCTGGCAGAGCCTCACCAGGGATGAAACCCAGCGTCTGGTGATGTCTATGCGTTCCAGACTTCAGGCTGTAATTGACTGCAAAGGATTTGCAACCAAGTATTAAAAAGTGAAAGTTTGATTTATGATTATTATTCTGTCCCATTACTTTTGGTCCCTTAAGAAGTGGGAGGCACACATGCAAACTGTTGTAATTCCTACACCGTTCACCTGATTTGGATGTAAATACCCTCAAATTAAAGCTGACAGTCTGCAGTTAAAGCATATCTTGTTCGTTTCATTTCAAATCCATTGTGGTGGTGTATAGAGCCAAAAATGTTAGAATTGTGTCGATGTCCCAATATTTATGGACCTGACTGTATATCTGGATTGTTTGTCGTGTGAGACATTGGAATTTTAGGGTTGCACTTCAGAAGTAGGTCAGTATGATGGGGCTACAATATGACTAGATGCCCATAGCCATATATGTGAGCGAAGGGTAAGAGGAGAGATAGTGTGTCACCATTGCTGGACCCAGTGATCATACTAGAGGAGCGCAACCAGGGGCAGACTGACAACTCATGGGGCCCCCGGGCAATAGGGGATCATGGGGCCCCTGTGTCCTTGCCCAAACTCAAAAAAGCCTATGAAAAAGGTACCAGGGGCATCTCATGGGGCCCCCTACTGACCCCGGGCCCTTGGGCAGTGCCGGAGTTTCAAAATGGTCAGTCCACCCCTGAGCGCAACTGAGAAAATGGGAAAGAACCCGAGAGGAACACAATAGTAAATCTGATTCTCTCCATAGAGAAAAGCACTAGATAGCTCAATTGTGGACGGGAAGAGTAGCAGGCAATGGTGATATACCAAAGGGTTAGCAGTATAGGTAAAACTGTGGTGTGCGGGGAACTTCTTTTGCATGCCCTACATGGAAGAAAAATATATTTGAAATATATTTTAAAAATATTCTTCCCAAATATATTGGCATATACAGTATTTGAAATACTACTTTTGTCCATATTATTCATTATATATATATATATATATATATATATATATACACATACATACATATATACATACACACTGTATGTTGAAATGCGTTGTTTATATTACAAAATATATGAAAAATATTTTTAAAAATACATTTTCAAATATACTGTATGTCTTCTACATTTACATCTACATTTTTGGAATGCATTTACAAATATATGTAAAAATATATATTAAAATTACTTTTTTTATATGTAAAAAGAAATATGAAGAATATTATATGAAAAATATGTTTAAAAATATGTTTCATATATTTTTTAAATATATTCTCCAGATTTTTTTTAACATATAAAAAAAGAAATTTTAACAGATATTTTTACATATATTTGTAAATGCAAAAATGTAGATCTGTATTTTTAAAGACATACAGTATATACGAAACGTATTTTTAAAAATATTTTACATTCATTTTGTAATAAAAACGTATTTCAACATACAGTGTATATATATATATATATATATATATATATATATATATATAGAGTATAGTATATGTTTATTGAAATATATTGAATATGGCCAAAATTGTAGTATTTCAAATATATGTCAATATATTTGGGAAGAATATTTTTATATTTTTAAAATATATTTCAAATATATTTTTCTTTCATACCTTAAGCCACAATTCCCAGTGCAAAACTTTATTTTTGTTTTACATTTTAGAGTAAGAAAGATTAAATCCCCTTGTCAATTGTTTGTTTTTTTCCTTCTGTGTCCCATTAAGGAGATTTCCTTTTACTTCCTGTAGAAATTGTGGGCAAATCTTCCCAAAATAAGAGAAATTTCCCTATTAGACAGTTGTCATCAAAACTGGTGCTTCCATTGGACTATTTTCCCTTCACCTCCTAATTTGGTGGCAAGGGTATCATTTTGTAATTTCCACCATTTGTTTGGATGACAACCACAGGACATATAGAGAACGTAAATCACCCCAGTGGGACACAAACAGCAATACAAAGCGATTATATGGAGCAATGATAATAATGAAGGCCTGCAGTGTCTCTGCGGATATCATTCACAACTGTTCGATTATACCAACTTTATTATCCAACTCAATACGATAAAAAATGAAGTATGACTTTTGCATAAAACATGAAATCAACAAAACGAATGCTATCCAATCAACTTACAGTATAAGTCCGTAAACATTTTTTGCTGATAAAATACGGACAACAGGAAGATAAAAGGTATCCAGCAAATTTCGGCGGTCAAATAATTCCCATTCATCGATATAAACTGGCAAAGCTTCCATTGCGACTAATAACGCTCCTCTTTTAATAAGAAATACTTTACAGGAAGAGGTTTTTATAGTTAGAATATATTTCCATTTATTATCCAAGCCTTGTTGACAGGGGCGGACTGACAACTCATGGGGCCCCCAGGCAATAAGGGATCATGGGGCCCCTGTGTCCTTGCCCAAACTCAAAAAAGCCTATGAAAAAGGTACCAGGGGCATCTCATGGGGTCCCCTACTGACCCCGGGCCCTCGGGCAGTGCCCGTGTTTCCAAATAGTCAGTCCGCTCCTGGGCACCAGACTAAGTGCAGTATGAGACAATTCTGTTTATTAAAATAAAGCAAATTGGAAACTCACTATAGAGCAGATAGACTGGGCATGTCAAATCATTCTGGATGGTCCCCAGGGTGATCCGGCTGATGTTCCGTGGTTTGCTTAGTCCGAGTCCAAATGGGAGCAGTGGCAAGCGGCTGAATGCCGCTAGAACCAGCGTGGAACACAAGATGGCATTCCACCGGAAATGATGACACCAAGGAGGCGGATCACCCTGGGGACCTTCCACACATGATTTTGCATGCCTAGTCTATCTGTTCTATAGTGAGTTTCCAATTTGCTTTTTTTTAATAAACAGAATTGTCTCATACTGCACTTAGTATGGCGCCCCTCTATGTTCTCTTTTTATACAGCTATCAGAACTTCAGCTTCACTCTGGAGGGTGCTGCCACTGGTGCCTACATATAGTTCATATCATGGATATTTGATGGAATTATTATGGACTCTTTTGTTCAATTCAATTTAATTTATGGTTGTATTTTTGTATGGTTCTTGGCAATATTTGCTTCTTTAGCGCCTATCTCCCCCCTTTTTTCAGCTCTGTCCATGTCTCCTCTGCAGAAACTGCACTTACACGGACCTGTCATCCACCCGCTCTGCTCTGATTAGCATGGGAGCACTAATGATCTAACCGGAGTCCACCCCGTGTGAAAGGGACCTAAAGAGCCTTGTGCCTTTTCTCCAAATCCCTTGTAGTCCTTGAACTTAGCCACAAATGTCCAGAGATAAAAAAAAATATATAGTTTGTAGATTTGAAACAAAAGAAGGAATACATTATCACAATTTGTAAATGTTGAGGCTTTTTGTTGCCCCATGTAACCTTCCTACCCAAGGCAGGGGCTCACAGGTGTCATCATACTAAACGAACCCTGCCTGTAATAATACATAGATTGCCAACAGCGACAACTGGGTGCTATTCAATTTATCAAGGAAGTTAGAAACATTCAAAAATGAAGCTGGTTACCTTAAGATGCCTTCCAGCAAATGTGAATATTTCTGTCAATTTCTTTCTAAAGGCGCTTCACATAAAAGACGAAAAAGGCACTTGAGATAAACTGACCCAGCGGGAAAGAGGGTGAATATTCGCTGCTGTAGAAACATCCATAATAAAGTTAATGCAGAAAGTTTGGAGTTTATGGTTAGCACAGTACAATACTTCACTACTGCTATAATAAAGTTAAAGAATTGTAACATGAAGATGAAAATACATCTTTGTAAAAGCAGAGCCTTTTCTTGTTGGAATGGTAAAGGGTTTGAACATTTGTCGGGCTTTTTTAATTTTTGCTTTTTTGTCCTTGTTGCAGAAATGTTCTGTTCCTCCTCTGGTGATGGGAAATCTCTCCAGCGAAGGCACAAATGGGAATAAAAATATGATTTTTTTTTCCTAATACAGCAAGGAAGGGTTCAAATTCGCTATAGGGTTTTAGGAGAAATATCCCCAATGGAGACACACACAGCAATAAGCAGTTGACAGATTATCGAAACCTTCCACACTTGCAAACATTTTTACCCAGAATGTGTGTAAATCAGGGCTTAAAATTTCTGAGCTACTAGCCAGGCCTTAAGAGTTACTCGCCACCAACAAACACACACAAACAGAGACACCTGTACACACACAGACATGTACATACACATACACACACAGAAACATGTACACACACGCACAGAGACACATGTACACAACACACATACAGACACATGTACACACACACACACATACAGACACATGTATACACACACAGACATGTACATACACACACAGAAACATGTACACACACGCACAGAGACACATGTACACAACACACATACAGACACATGTACACACACACACACACACACACACATACAGACACATGTATACACACACAGACATGTACATACACACACAGAAACATGTACACACACGCACAGAGACACATGTACACAACACACATACAGACACATGTACACACACACACACATACAGACACATGTACACACACACAGACATGTACATACACACAAAGAAACATGTACACACACACGCACAGAGACACATGTACACAACACACATACAGACACAAGTACACACACATACAGACACATGTATACACACACAGACATGTACATACACACACAGAAACATGTACACACACGCGCAGAGACACATGTACACAACACACATACAGACACGTACACACAGGCACACATACAGACACGTATACACACACAGGCATGTACAGACACATATACACACAGATACATGTACATACATACACAGACACATGTACACACAGACACAAGTACGTACATACACATGTACATACACACACACACACACACATACATGTACATATACGCAGACACATGTACAGATACACACATGTACATACACACAGACACATGTACATGCATACACAGGCACACACACATGCACGCACGCTGTTAAGTGCTCTCTCCTCTCCCCTGAAGCCACCACTGGCTGACATAGAGGATCATGTGACCAGAGTGAGATGAAATTAGGTAGACACACACACAGCCCTATAAAAAGTTGCAGTACTTTGTTGCTCACTCACAGAGCCGGGTACTGCACTCTAGGGGGAGGCAGAGAGCACAGCACACACTCCTTCCTTTGCTTTTACTGCGCTCAGCTATTGAGTAGTCTGATGGCTCCCAGTGCCACTGACAGATCCCAGCCTGGTCAGAAAGACGGCCCTGGGGTACACACTCACCCCCACCAAAATTTCCACTCGCCATTGACGAGCAGGAGAGTGGAAATTTCAAGGCCTGGTGTAAACCCAATATTTATTTTTCAGTATTTAGGCATCGTGCCTCTATGTACTGTAATTCATTTCCTATAAATAAAAATAAAATGAGTACAATGTACACCAATAATATCCTGACACAATAAACACAAAATAACAGCAAATTTACATATGCAAGTGTACAAAGAGTACATATAAAGTGCTATGAATCAATGTCCATGGCATAAAGGTGCATAATAAGTCCCAAATCCAATGTGAAAGTGCTGCGTGCTGAATATAACTTCCAACAAAGGTGTCCTTTTATCATGCAGCGCTGCTCAGTTCTCCTCTGAATGCCTTTTTATGAAGCGGTGTAGATCGCTTCTCTGAATCAAGGGAGAAGCGATCTACAAATGCTTTGAACGCTGGAAAATTGCTGCTGGTACTATAATCTCGCGAGATTACAGTCAGAGATCAGTCAAACACCGTTTACTAAGCAGCGGCAAATTATCGATGCTTTGTTTGTGGTTCCTCCGATTCTCCAGCTCTGGGCTGGAGAATCTGGAGGGAGAACACAGATCGCCAGTGAAGGGCTGACATCGCTCCTTCATACACTGGCAGTCTGTGTGCTGAGATGATCAGTGGAGAACATGTTCTCTGCTGATCATCTCGGTTTCCTAAACCACTAATGATCTGAGATCAGCAACGATCCTTAGGATCGCCACTGTTCTCTATTTCATAAAAGGACACCAAAGTGCTATGGTGTCCACTGTGCTCATCACACCAAACAAATCAGCCTCTTACCAGACCAATTTGATCCCAAATCAAGACTTGATCAAATGAGCACATGGTGTCCAGATTCCACACTGACACCCGTGCCATCAATATCGAAGGAGATGGATGGACAACTGTGGGCTCACCCGGATGAATTCCTCACACCAAACCACTCTCCATACAGTGTAGAGAAGGATTAGAACAGAAGAGACTTCATAGTGCAACCCGAAAAAACTTGGTAGGGTTTGATGAGAGAGTGCTCCCGCTTCACATGCTCACTGTTGCCATTGGTCAGGTCTCTGGTGGCCCCAAGAATGGACTGACTGAGCAGACACTGGAGAAACAGCAAGCTATGGGTCTATATAGTTTCTTAAGCAAATCATTTTTGTGTTTTTGTTTGTTTTTTGCAGATTTTTTTGTCTGAAGATCCTGCCAGGAAGAGTGCTTCCTGTGTCAGGCTGACAACACAAACAAAAGCCACTGCCTTGCAATTAGCAGCAGCCTCATCAGCCTGGCATCCAAGCTCCTTCAGTTGGTCATTAGTCTGCTATCAGGTCTATCAGATAGACAACCCAACTGCCAAATGAAGGAGCTCACATGCCAGGCTGACAATGCTGCTGCTAGTTGCAAGGCAGAGAAGCAGCCCATAGATGAATTGATCTTTCCTTCCACCACGAGTGGAAGGAAAGAAAATCGCCTGATTCCACCAATGACATAGTCAGTGTTGATGGGGGCATGCGTCCCGCAGTGTATGGTGTTCTGCTGGCGAGGAGAGGGGGTTCGGAGAGCCTTCCCAATCGGCAGAACAGAATGATTACTGCTAGACGCATACAGTTTTTGCTTGTAGAAAAGTGGACAGGCTGCTTGTACCCAAGTTGATCGATGGATCGGCGTGGGTACAATCAGCCTACCCAGAGATGGATGGAACCTCGACTGGTCCATTGTGAACCAGCTGAATTTCAATCCATGTATGGGGAGCTTTAGCATTGTCAGCCTGGTGTGAAATATCCTTCTGTTGTTTACTGGGCTGCCTATCAACCTGACCTAATAGGTACCAACTGATGGAGTGCACATGGCAGGCTATCAATGCAGCTAATTGTGAAGCAGCGGCTTAGCAGGGGCGGAATGACCATTTGGAGGCCCGGGGTCAGTAGGGGGCCCCATGAGATGCCCCTGGTACCTTTTTCATAGGCTTTTTTGAGTTTGGGCAAGGACACAGGGGCCCCATGATCCCCTATTGCCCGGGGGCCCCATGAGTTGTCAGTCCGCCCCTGCGGCTTAGCATTGTCAGCCTGAAACTGGAAGTGTTGCTACTAGCAGGATCTCCAGGTAAGAAACTTTGCAACACATTCACAAAAAAGAATTTGCGTAACAAAAGTGGTACACAGTGATACCCAAATACCACTCAACCCGTACTCTTCGCTCCTCACAAGACCTCCTACTTTCTAGCTCCCTGGTCTTCTCCTCCCAAGCCCGACTACAGGACTTCTCCAGGACTTTCCCCTTCCTCTGGAACTCACTACCCCAATCCATCAGATTGTCACCTACCCTCCTCACCTTTAGGCGCACCCTGAAAACCCATCTCTTCAGGGAAGCTTACCCCAACTCACCTAACAGCCAATCTCCTCCACTCCTCCTACCACTCCATCCCCCACAGCCATCTCCTCCTGTATCACTATCCCCTCCCTCCTAGATTGTAAACTCGAAAGAGCAGGGCCCTCGAACCCCTCGTGTATTGATTTGTTACTGTATTGTCTCCTGTACTGTCCCCCACTATAATGTACAGAGCTCAGCAAACCTTTTGGTGCTATATAAATACTGTATAATAATAATAATAATACACAGGATATGATGTTGAGTGTAATAAAAAAATCAGACTTGGAAATTTCATTTACTTCAAACATTCTTGAATTATTACTATTGTGTCATTTTTTTTTTTATTCATGGGTTAATGCTATTTTGTGTATTTCAGACGGTTCGTATGTTTCTGTGCCATCCCCCCTTGGGAAGATTAAGAGCATGACTAAAGGTACTGAGCACTCCTATGTCAAATGTGATTGTGTTTTATGTCTGTGGAGCAGATTACTAGGCATGCCTTCAGTTCTTGCTTTTAAACTGCCTGCGTATATAACCGTTATCACATTTGTACTTAAGCCAAAGACCCTTTTATCTATCCCCGTATATACCCGTATCATCGGTGACAGACACAGATCTCACAAGACCCTTTTATCTATCCCCGTATACACCCGTATCATCGGCGACAGACACAGATCTCACAAGACCCTTTTATCTATCCCCGTATACACCCGTATCATCGGCGACAGACACAGATCTCACAAGACCCTTTTATCTATCCCCGTATACACCCGTATCATCGGCGGCAGACACAGATCTCACAAGACCCTTTTATCTATCCCCGTATACACCCGTATCATCGGCGACAGACACAGATCTCACAAGACCTTTTTATCTATCCCCGTATACACCCGTATCATCGGCGACAGACACAGATCTCACAAGACCCTTTTATCTATCCCCGTATATACCCGTATCATCGGCGACAGACACAGATCTCACAAGACCCTTTTATCTATCCCCGTATATACCCGTATCATCGGCGACAGACACAGATCTCACAAGACCCTTTTATCTATCCCCGTATATACCCGTATCATTGGCGACAGACACAGATCTCAGAAGACCCTTTTATCTATCCCCGTATACACCCGTATCATCGGTGACGGACACAGATCTCACAAGACCCTTTTATCTATCCCCGTATACACCCGTATCATCGGTGACGGACACAGATCTCACAAGACCCTTTTATCTATCCCCGTATACACCCGTATCATCGGTGACGGACACAGATCTCACAAGACCCTTTTATCTATCCGCGTACACACCCGTATCATCGGCGACAGACACAGATCTCACAAGACCCTTTTATCTATCCCCGTATACACCCGTATCATCGGCGACAGACACAGATCTCACAAGACCCTTTTATCTATCCCCGTATACACCCGTATCATCGGTGACGGACACAGATCTAACAAGACCCTTTTATCTATCCCCGTATACACCCGTATCATTGGCGACAGACACAGATCTCACAAGACCCTTTTATCTATCCCCGT
Source organism: Staurois parvus (assembly GCF_062004578.1). Classification (NCBI taxonomy): domain Eukaryota; kingdom Metazoa; phylum Chordata; class Amphibia; order Anura; family Ranidae; genus Staurois; species Staurois parvus. The sequence goes on from NW_028318374.1 coordinate 3,415,034, forward strand.
ATATACCCGTATCATCTGTGACGGACACAGATCTCACAAGACCCTTTTATCTATCCCCGTATACACCCGTGTCATCGGTGACGGACACAGATCTAACAAGACCCTTTTATCTATCCCCGTATACACCCGTATCATCGGCGACAGACACAGATCTCACAAGACCCTTTTATCTATCCCCGTATACACCCGTATCATCGGCGACAGACACAGATCTCACAAGACCCTTTTATCTATCCCCGTATATACCCGTATCATCGGCGACAGACACAGATCTCACAAGACCCTTTTATCTATCCCCGTATATACCCGTATCATCGGCGACAGACACAGATCTCACAAGACCCTTTTATCTATCCCCGTATACACCCGTATCATCGGCGACAGACACAGATCTCACAAGACCCTTTTATCTATCCCCGTATACACCCGTATCATCGGCGACAGACACAGATCTCACAAGACCCTTTTATCTATCCCCGTATATACCCGTATCATCGGTGACGGACACAGATCTCACAAGACCCTTTTATCTATCCCCGTATACACCCGTGTCATCGGTGACGGACACAGATCTAACAAGACCCTTTTATCTATCCCCGTATACACCCGTATCATCGGCGACAGACACAGATCTCACAAGACCCTTTTATCTATCCCCGTATACACCCGTATCATCGGCGACAGACACAGATCTCACAAGACCCTTTTATCTATCCCCGTATATACCCGTATCATCGGCGACAGACACAGATCTCACAAGACCCTTTTATCTATCCCCGTATATACCCGTATCATCGGCGACAGACACAGATCTCACAAGACCCTTTTATCTATCCCCGTATACACCCGTATCATCGGCGACAGACACAGATCTCACAAGACCCTTTTATCTATCCCCGTATACACCCGTATCATCGGCGACAGACACAGATCTCACAAGACCCTTTTATCTATCCCCGTATACACCCGTGTCATCGGTGACGGACACAGATCTAACAAGACCCTTTTATCTATCCCCGTATACACCCGTATCATCGGCGACAGACACAGATCTCACAAGACCCTTTTATCTATCCCCGTATACACCCGTATCATCGGCGACAGACACAGATCTCACAAGACCCTTTTATCTATCCCCGTATATACCCGTATCATCGGCGACAGACACAGATCTCACAAGACCCTTTTATCTATCCCCGTATATACCCGTATCATCGGCGACAGACACAGATCTCACAAGACCCTTTTATCTATCCCCGTATACACCCGTATCATAGATGACAGACACAGATCTCACAAGACCCTTTTATCTATCCCCGTATATACCCGTATCATCGGTGACGGACACAGATCTCACAAGACCCTTTTATCTATCCCCGTATATACCCGTATCATCGGTGACGGACACAGATCTCACAAGACCCTTTTATCTATCCCCGTATACACCCGTATCATCGGCGACAGACACAGATCTCACAAGACCCTTTTATCTATCCCCGTATACACCCGTATCATCGGCGACGGACACAGATCTCACAAGACCCTTTTATCTATCCCCGTATACACCCGTATCATCGGCGACGGACACAGATCTCACAAGACCCTTTTATCTATCCCCGTATACACCCGTGTCATCGGTGACGGACACAGATCTAACAAGACCCTTTTATCTATCCCCGTATACACCCGTGTCATCGGTGACGGACACAGATCTAACAAGACCCTTTTATCTATCCCCGTATACACCCGTATCATCGGTGACGGACACAGATCTCACAAGACCCTTTTATCTATCCCCGTATATACCCGTATCATCGGTGACAGACACAGATCTCACAAGACCCTTTTATCTATCCCCGTATACACCCGTATCATCGGTGACAGACACAGATCTCACAAGACCCTTTTATCTATCCCGTATATACCCGTATCATCGGTGACGGACACAGATCTCACAAGACCCTTTTATCTATCCCCGTATCATCGGTGACAGACACAGATCTCAAAAGACCCTTTTATCTATCCCCGTATATACCCGTATCATCGGTGACAGACACAGATCTCACAAGACCCTTTTATCTATCCCCGTATCATCGGTGACAGACACAGATCTCACAAGACCCTTTTATCTATCCCCGTATCATCGGTGACAGACACAGATCTCACAAGACCCTTTTATCTATCCCCGTATATACCCGTATCATCGGTGACAGACACAGATCTCACAAGACCCTTTTATCTATCCCCGTATATACCCGTATCATCGGTGACAGACACAGATCTCACAAGACCCTTTTATCTATCCCCGTATATACCCGTATCATCGGTGACAGACACAGATCTCACAAGGGCTCTGTGCAGAAAGGAAAGAAAACAAAACACGTTGTTGCTAGTCATTGTTGCCGCATGCAGATGCATCGTTTTAATAATGCTGGCCTTACACCTGAAAAAAATTCACTAAAAGTGGCTCTGAGTCTTGGTTCACATATGAGCGGGTGGTGAAGCTGCGGATTCACGTGAAAATCCACGCAGCCGCACCACTCGCACAGAGGAATGCGGTCCCGCGGGCGGGTGCCATTAGTTCTAATGGAACGCCGCCTACACTGGAAAACACAACCGTGAGGACTGTGTTGTCAAAAGTGCAGGGACTTCTTCCCTGTGTGTCACGGGCACGGGAGTCCATTCATATGAATGGGCTCTCGTGCCCGCGCAAAGCGTGGCCTGTACGGCCGCATATATGTGAACCGGGGTAAAGGCAGAACGTTTTTAACCTTAATACATTTTATGCATTAATGTAAAAAAAGTCTGCATGTAAACTCCCCCACAGCTCCTTAACCTCCCTAGCGGTCTGATTATGTCCATATTTCTGTGCTCAAAGTGGTACATTATTTTGCATGGAAATATGTAGTTTTTTTATTGTAGGCTGTAATTTTTAGGAATAACTCACTAAAATCTGTCAGAACAAGAGTCTAGTAAACATCCCGGGTATGTTACAATTTGAAACACGAAATCATAAATTATAATTTAATAAATAATCATAAAAAATAATAATATAATAATAATAAATTTAATTCAATAATATAATCAAACCGAAAACACTGAAATTTGAAATATAGCGCCAAGTTCGCACATCACTGAGCAAAGTCGCAAAATCGTTTTCAGTGTCTGATGATGAATTCCCCCACCAATCATTATCACTCAATTCTGCAAGTGGTTCTGATTTACTATCGCTGTTCTCTAGCCGGTCTAAAACCGATTTTGACGTAAAGGGACGCTTTTTGGACGCCATGGACGTTTCTCAGTTTCCAGGCAGAAAGAACAGTAAAAATGCAGGCAGGGCACAGGACAAAGCACTCGGGACAAAATGTATGTGAAATGGTTTGATACAGTAATGTTATACTATGTGATTTTAGTGTATTTAGTGAATGTCACTTTTTGACATTTTTAAATTTCCCGCCAGTTCCATCCCCGTATGTCCCGACATCGCAGGGGACGGAACCCAGAAGACGAATGCCGGCATCGGCCGGATGACATTGCTGGGGACACTGCAGGGGGGACATCGCAGGAGCACGCAGGACAAGGTAAGTGAAGAAGAGATCCTGGAGCAATGCTGCAGAGTATTCCCGAGTGTAGCTCGGGGTTACCGCTTGTGGTGCTGAAACTTTACCCCGAGCTACACTCGGGAATACCGCCAGGGAAGTTACATACTTATCTAAGCCCAATCTCGATCCAGCAATGAGCATGAGAGCAGAGGCTCCCTCGGCTCTCTCTCTTTTCATTGGCTCAGACACAGCAGTGGGAGCCATTGGCTCCTGCTGCTGTCACTCACAGCCAGTGAAGAGGGATCGGAGGGCGGGGCTAAGCTGCACTCTGTGTGTCTTATGCAATCTGCTTAATATGGGGGCACTTGGCAGAGGAGAGAAGCCAGGAGCACAGGCAGGGGACGCAAGAAGAAGAGGATCGGGGCTGCTCTGTGCAAAACCATTGCAAAGACAACGTAAGAATAACATGTTTGTTATTTTAAAAAAGAAAAAGTTTGACTTTAGAATCGCTTTAAATGTTCCAAGAAGTAAATATAAAAATCGCTCATCTGACCATTCGATGGTGCTTTCATGGACTCAACTAATTTTGGGTGACTTTCCATTCAAGTACCATGCCAATGTCTCCATAGAACGAAAGTTCTATCTTCAGGTTAACATTGACAAGTGCATGTACATAGGATTAGTTAAGCTTTTTCTTGGCCCGGAGAAAATTCAACAATTAGTATTTTTTCCTTTCCATTAGATTCAACAAACATTTTCCAACCTTGTCCTTTGATTGTCCTTTCACGTTGCTGTGGTGGGAACCAAATGTTGAATCTGTTTAGCTAATCGAATAAAAGTTCTAAAAACAACATCTTTTAACTACATCTGTTGTCTGTGAGGGTTCTCATTTATCCAGGCCATGGTAGAGCTGTTGGTAGTTAGTGACATTCAACTGTGTTCTGTAATGTTGAAGACATTTGGTTGTTTTACCAAGCTATTTCTTCAGATCCTAGGTTTCTCTACACCTAGATTGCACATTATTTCTGGGGCTTTTCTTTAACCCCAAATAAAACTGTTCTTCTCTGAGCCTCCTCTCTATCCTACATTCTGTGTTCCGCCACTTCTTTCTGATAGCTAGACTCTTACTGTGGTGTTCCTCTACCCTGAAATGGCCCTCTCTCTTCCTGTGACTTCCATCTATCCCTAAAACTGAAGGTCTGACATGTTAAGATACAAAACATCTTTGTCATTCAGCTCCAGTTGAATATGACTAACTACTACTACCTATATCTGTTGTTTTCTCTACCATGTATTTATTTTCATGTATTTCATGACAAGGTAACAAACGGGGTTAAAATGTTGTCAATCAGTAAAGACGACCTGTCTTGCATGCTTCTAGTATCAAAACAGAGGTCTTAGTTGCATGCACATAGAAAATACATGGAAGCCACATAGCTGTTTCAACACACCTTTGTACCATGTAGCCCTAGTCCAATCAATGAGAATAATACCAGTTGGAGATATGTACAGTAGGGCAAAAAAGTATTTAGTCAGCCACCAATTGTGCAAGTTCTCCCACTTAAAAAGATGAGAGAGGCCTGTAATTGGCATCATAGGTAGACCTCAACTATGAGAGACAAAATGAGAAAACAAATCCAGACAATCACATTGGCTGATTTGGAAAGAATTTATTTGCAAATTACACAGTAGGTATGGTGTTCTTTTGATGCAACTCAGCATTCTCTCTCCCCCTGCTTAAGCCAGTACATGTCCGGGCCCGTCTGAAGTTTGCTAGAGAGCATTTGGATGATCCAGAAGAGGATTGGGAGAATGTCATATGGTCAGATGAAACAAAAATAGAACTGTTTGGTAGAAACACAACTCGTCGTGTTTGGAGGAGAGAGAATGCTGAGTTTCATCCAAAGAACACCATACCTACTGTGAAGCATGGGGGTGGCAACATCATGCTTTGGGGCTGTTTCTCCGCAAAGGGACCAGGACGACTGATCCATGTACAGGACAGAATGAATGGGTCCATGTATCGTGAGATTTTGAGTGCAAACCTCCTTCCATCAGCAAGGGCATTGAAGATGAAACGTGGCTGGGTCTTCCAACATGACAATGATCCCAAACATACTGCCCGGGCAATGAAGGAGTGGCTTCGTAAGAAGCATTTCAAAGTCCTGGGGTGGCCTAGCCAGTCTCCAGATCTCAACCCCATAGAAAACCTTTGGAGAGATTTGATAGTCCGTGTTGCCCAGCGACAGCCCCAAAACATCACTGCTCTAGAGGAGATCTGCATGGAGGAATGGGCCAACATACCAGCAACAGTGTGTGCCAACCTTGTGAAGACTTACAGGAAATGTTTGACCTCTGTCATTGCCAACAAAGGATATATAACAAAGTATTGAGATGAACTTTTGATATTGACCAAATACTTATTTTTCACCATAATTTGCAAATCAATTCTTTCCAAATCAGCCAATGTGATTGTCTGGATTTTTTTTCTCATTTTGTCTCTCATAGTTGAGATCTACCTATGATGCCAATTACAGGCCTCTCTCATCTTTTTAAGTGGGAGAACTTGCACAATTGGTGGCTGACTAAATACTTTTTTGCCCCACTGTAAGTGTTCATACCTTTCTCAGCAACCCTACCTGAGATTCACCCTAGCTATGGTAAAAGCTATGGAAAGCCCAGACATAGCAAACATGCAGTGACGTAATTTGATGCTTATATGGACCCTGAACATTCTAGGTGGATGGATGGTTTCTTCCCTTCAACTTCCAGAGGGCCTGTTCTTTTCTGTACCATCCTCTCCCCACTATCCCAAGATGACTCCTCTATTCATGTGGCTCCACCTTTTCCCCTAGATGTCACCTCTCTTTCTGTGGCCCCTCTACCCTCAGATAATCTTTCTTTGGGTCTCCTTTGCCCCCAGATGGCACTACTCTTACTAAAGCTTCCCCTCAATCCCTTTTTCTGTGTCTTCCTCACTCCACCTGATAGCCACGCTCTTCCTGTGGCTTTCCTCTACCTCTAGATCAGAGGTCTCCAAACTGTGGCCCAGGTGCCGGATGCGGCCCTTTGCCAGCCTTTAACCGGCTCTTGGGGCACTTATTCTCTGAATGATACAAGACGAGTGCCTTGTATCATTCAGAGGAATAGTGCCCCACTGACACCCAAACTGATACACTATTTCTCCCACTGATACCAACGATGGGTTACTGTTCCTTCCACTGATACCAATGATGGTGCAATACTCTTCCTTTTACTGACCACCAACCCTGAGGCCATGTTTATTCTCACTGATGCTAGGTCCGGGATATTTTCTACCCCCACTGGCCACAATCAGGCCCCCTAAAGTCTGAAGTACAGTAAACTGGTCCTTTGAATGAAAAGTTTGGAGACCCCTGCCATAGATGGCCCCAGGGGCAAACTGACAACTCATGGGGCCCCCCGGGCAATAGGGGATCATGGGGCCCCTGTGTCCTTGCCCAAACTCAAAAAAGCCTATGAAAAAGGTACCAGGGGCATCTCATGGGGCCCCCTACTGACCCTGGGCCCTCGGGCAGTGCCCGAGTTTCCAAATGGTCAGTCCGCCCTTGGATGGCCCAATGGCTCTTTATCTTTCTGTAGCTTCCCTCACTTCTTTACTCAGAATTGTCTTTTTGGGGCTTTCTTTTACCCCTATATGGATCCTGAGACCTCCCTTCTCGCCCTTTTTGTTTGTCTTCTCCACTACTCCTCATGGCCCCACTGTTCCTGTTTCCCTCCACCCTCATATAGCCTGATGGCCAACTCTTTCTGTGGCTTTCAACTATCCTCACATAGGCCTCTCTAACAGTGGTCCCACTACACTTAGATAGTCGCTGTCTTTCTGTGGCTCCCTTGTTACCCCCAGATGGCTCCTCCCTTGCCTTTTATCACCTTTTGCGTTCAGATGGCTCCTCCCTTCCTGGTAATCCCTTTTTACCCTCAGATGGTTCCTCCTCTCATGTGGTCCAACAGTAACCGCAGATGGTCCCTCTTGTCCTATGGCCTCCTTCTACCTGCATAGGGCCCTGTTCTGCTGCATTGTCCTTTATTATTAGTATTATTTTCATGCCAGTGTTATTTTCATCCTAAATACTGTACAAGCTTTCCTACCTCCGGCCCTATTCAGGGGAGACTCTTTCCAAACCATACATCTAATTAATGCTCTTCATACTCCACTGTAGTTAATATGCCACAGACATAAATATTACATTGGCTTATTCCAAGCAGATTGTCATTAGGAGTGATCTGTAACAGTGACAGATGCGTTGCAAGGTAAATAGCTGGAAAACATGTTGGGGGATTTCATGTGGGCATAGTTCCAGTCTGGAAGACATCTACTAATATCCGTATTTCACGTATTTTGCAGCTTTATGTTCAGAATTTAGAATGTAGTGGAATTGGTTACAGAAGGTTACAGTATATCAGCTACAAATGAGGGAATATCACAGCTTTGTAATGATGTTTTTATAAAGCGTGGGGCTGTATTTCCCAAGTGCCTGTGTGGCTGGCTGATTGCAGATAGTCAGATTCAGTCATACACTGGAAAATATAATCTGCAATCTGGAACTTAGTACATACAGGCATAAAAAGGGAGTAGCTGAGGCAGGTTTCTGAAGCCCCCTGAGTGCCCTCCCATGTACAGAAAACATACTGATCCATATAGACAAATAAGAGCATTTAGTCAAATGTACTCTCAAGTCACTCTGTTTTAAAGGGTGCATTTACACCTTTGAATTGGCTTGAATGATCATTTTAAAGCAGAACTTTACCCATAACAGTTTGCTAACAATTAATGTTCTTTAATAGAAGGACACACATTCCACTTTAATATTTATGCTACTAAAATTAGTGTCTGCTATAAATTGCCTCTAGCATTGTTCTTCTTTCATTTTGCTGGAGGCCACCATTTGGTTGAAGCCCAGAGCAGTCAATTATATATTGGAAAATACCCCCCCCCCCCCTGGTCTCAAAACCTATATGTCACTTTCTTCAATTAAAATATGTACATTTCCACCCTTGGTTGTATAATAGGACATATGTAAGTTTACCTCCTATGTGTCTCTCTGGCAGCAGAGTTTGTCCTGTCACCTCTCCTGCTTTTCTTTTCTCCCTCCCTAATCTGTGTTCTCTCAGCACAGTCTGTGTCAATTTTGTTGCTGTCTTCCCCTTTAGCAACAATAAATTCTAAAGCTGTCAGCTAACTGGCATCTAGTGGCTTGGATTTTAGGCACAGTGCCAAGAATAGAGAACAACTGAGCATTTGCAGAGCAGGAAGAGACAGTGCATTACTGGTTTTCAAACATTAGAGGCAATTATTTGTATTGTGTTACAAAAGGAGATGTGGACAGGGAGAAGTGGGGAGCGCTAAAATATGTAAACCAAATAAAGATCAAAATATGAGTCCATACAGTATAAGATGAAACTTGCGGACATGTATAATCTGGCACTGTCCTAATGATAGGAGTCCAGGAATAAGAAATATCTCCTTGGTGGATATAGGTCTTGGAAGTGAAGGCAGCCAGCTGTCAGAGCAGAAAGCAACTGTAGTACACAGAAAGAGAGAGAAAAAAACACAGCGGCGCCAATCTAAGTGTAGATGTGATTAAAATCAAGCAGTTTAATAAGTACAAAACTCAAAAGTGTAGGATAAAATAAGCATGTCTGACTGCAGCGTATTAAGGGGATGCGGTAGCTCGTTCCTATGCGGTCCTACTCCTCGTCCCACCCTCTCTGGTGGGTTCCAGGGTTCCAGGAATAGCAGAGAGGCTCATAGCCTGGGGAAGGCTCAAGGCCTGAGGAAAGAGTGTGCATGCTGCAAATGCATGCTGCATGCAGATTTCTGGTTCCAGGTGATGTCATCAGCTGTGAGCTTCCCTGCGCCACTTCCGAGATGTTCAACATCTTGTCTCTGTAATCCATGATTTCCTCCAAATGCCATTCCAGATCACTCCCGAAGTCAGGGTCCTTTGACAGCCTCCAGTACAACAGCCCCAAGTCATCATAGCCAAAGCCTTATGGTGGGCTGTTGTCTGCTGTCCAAGTGCACGCTTGGGTTACATGCTAGCGGAGCGCTCTGTAGCTTTCATCCAACCACATCTCCACCTGGACCAGCCTGCTTAACTCAGCTGTCCACTCCTTGTGTGGTTGTTCCCCCAATAACAGAATCCGCCTTGTGTACTGCAACCAGTTTCTTTCCTTGATGGAGAGGAGAATTTTAACTTGGCAGCGCTGCTCTCAGACTAATGCTTCCTTCCAGAGTTGCACTAACACTGGTCCTCTGTGCTACACTTTAATCTCTTGCACTTAAAAATTCCTCTTCCATGGCGGCTGGTGTCTGTACCTCTCCTCTTCTACTATCCGGACCTCAGATCCTGGTGGTGGTTTGGATGTTCCAGACTGCAGGAAGCATCCCACTACTGCCACCAAATCTGACGGAACGCCTGGCACCCAGCTTGTGCCTTCCGTCAGAGAACTGCTTCCTTGCCACTGGGACATAGGACCAAGGTTTTTAGCTTTTTAGCTCAAGACTAGGCACCCAAGACTAGGCCGAGACTAGCTTAGATACCAAACTGGAACTATTGAACAGAAATACAGTTTTTATACACTCCAGAAATAGGGGCAGTGCTCCCACATGAACAATAAAACAAATATTACATCCCACACTGATTAGATAAGGAGGTGGAGCTGACATCAGTCTAATCTCATCATGTAGGAGCCTCCAAGAGGACTTGCCAACAGACCCACAATAGGTGACTCAATCAACAATGGGAAAGCACACCTGGGAGGTACACAATGGGAGAAGATAGTAAACACATTACACCTTAATAAACATATTACAGCAAGATTCCTCACATCAGATTGTTTTTCTAATTACATCAACATCTTCTTAGAGTCTCTGAGTCTGGGAAGGAGGGGGTTAATGCAGTCAATGCTAGTTTGGGCATAGAGACCCCACATCTGTATGTTGGTCCTTCAGTTCTCAGAGTCTGTGTTTTGGACATGGACTTGAATCCCAAGTAAACTACTCCAAAGGTCCCCCCCAGTCACACATTAAAAAATAGAGCCCCCTCAGATGCCAGGGCCCATGGTCAGTAGGCAAGAGGCTAGCCTGCAGCCCCTTACAAAAGCCCCTGCCCCGGTAGGGTCTGTCACACTTGCCTTCTCTTCACTCCAGCAAACTTCCATTTGACTGCCGGGAGCCAAGATAAAATACTAGGTACTAGTCAGTATAGGAAGCATGTTACCCACTTCCCTTCCTCCCACCTGACAGTGCTGATATTTGATGATTGGTCACCTAGGCAGTCAACATTGTCAGGCCACGATGGGATGTGGGTCCATTGCCCTATGTAACTCCAAGTTGTTAATCCACGCAAGCACAAAAGTGTGTTCTGGGATTTATGCTGAGGCAGTCATGGGAGTGGCATTGCACCAGACACTAAACTTATTTTGATGCTCCCACCATGGATCATGCCACCAAAAGTACATTTAATAAAGAATATATCACCCAACATTTCATATTGATGATATGTGCCTGCAGAACCATGTGCTTGTATGAAAAAGTATCCTGTTCTCTCTATACTTTGTGTGAAATCCCTGGTTTTCCTGCCAGTCCCTCTGCTTTCCTATTAAAAACTGTCCACAATAAGCATGAGAGCACAACGTGGTCAGTTCTCTAGCTGTGCTGTGAACCCAGCCTGCTCTCCTCCAATGATCAGACTTGTCCTGACACTCCTCCCTGCACATACATTCACTGGGCAGACACAGTGTGCTGCTATTTCTCCACCCTCACTTCTCTATGCAGATGAGAACAGAAGGTATGTGATCACTATAAATAAAGGGGGGAGAATAGGTGTTTATTTTTTTTTATTTCTATACACAAATGTTTTGCCCTTCTTCTATTTAAACTGAATGGGCTGTTTTACAAGGTGAGGGTTTACATATACTTTAAGGCCAAAGTGACCTGTTCAGGCTGCCATACAAACCAGACGTGTCTGGCATCTGGCATCTGGCAGCTCTATCTTATAGTCACTGTTGAAATGGTTTGCCCTGAACCAGAACTTTAATATTGTTTCGTGATATACACAAGGTGAGATGATCAAGGTTTTAGCAGAATACAGCAAATAAAAAAATACAAAGAATATTACAGCACATAATTGATCATTGTTTTATATATATATATATATATATATTTTTTTTTTTTCAGAAAAAGCAGACGTACTGCTGCTGCGTGCCAACCTGCCCTCACACTTTCACCTCCAGATGTCTGAAATTGAATTTCATGAAATAATTGGATCAGGTGTGAGATTAGTCGTGAGTCACAGACTGTGAAGCACTGTTAATTATTTATAATCAGAGCTGTGACCCTTTCTTTGATATTTTACAGGGTCATTTGGGAAAGTATACAAAGGAAGATGCCGCAATAAAATTGTGGCCGTGAAAAGGTAAAATCGGCAAACTTCTTTCTGATATGCTTTTGGGAACACAGTAAACAAAACTTCCTTTTGACAATATTTGTTATATACTGTATATATCTTTTGTATATTGCAGGGCTCTTTCAGTGACCCAACTCCCTAAAATAATGTACATTGTAAGTGCGGGAACGTACAGTGATCACATTTCAGGTTACGGAAGTAGAATCACTGAATGAATTCTGATAGGTTGCTTTAGGCTACTTTATTCTGTGCTTTGTAATTTCAAGCAATGTAATGTATTCTTACAAAGAGACTATACACCAATTAGTCATAACATTATGTCCACTGACAGGTAAGGTAAATAACATTATCTCCTTACAATGATATCTGAAAGTGGGTGCTATATACAGTATTAGGTGGCAAGTGAACATACTGTCCCTGAAGATGATTTGTGCAGAAAAAATGGCCAAGCACAAGGACTTAATGACTGACAATGGCCAAATTGTAATGGCTAGATGACTGGGTCAGTGTCAGGGATGCGGGCGTGACCAGAAGTGTGTGGACTGACACAGGGAAACGTAGGCTTCAGATATAGTAAATAATATAATTTATTGAGACTAACAATACAAATATAAACGCAGTGCACCAAACCCCAAGCTAACACAAATACATACAACAAGGTGAAACAAACCCAAACCTAAACTGATATAGATACACAGGTACATACACATATCTAGCACAACGTAGTCAGGCAGGCCGGGTCAATAACTATCGGGCAGGTAGGTACAGGAGGAGCAGGCGGAGAGAATGGTCAGGGTCACAAGCCAGGGATCAAACAGGAGAAGTCAGCAGAGGTCAGGATCAGGCAGGGTCGGCAACAAGTCAGGCAGAAACAGGAACAGGAACAGGAATGCAGGTTACAAGATACAGGGGCCCATGGAAAAACACACACCAAGGCCCTGACTGTGAGTCTGGTCATTCCTTAAATACAACCCCTGCAATCAGCTTCAGGTGTTTTGGCTGACTGCAGGGGTGAGTCTCTGATTGCTGAGAGCACCCGCTGGCCAGCCCTGGTACTGCAGCCCACAAGGCAGGTGAGTCCCACCGTTATTGGCAAGTCCATTCCTGCCAGTCAGACTAACTCCAGAACTGCAGATATTGTGGAATGTTCCCGGTCTGCAGTGGTCAGGACCGACCAAAATTGGTCTAAGAAAGGAGAACAGGTGAACCTGTGACAGGGTCATGGGTGACCAAGGTTCATTGATGCACATAGGTAGTGAAGGCTGGCCTGTGTTGTCAAATCAAATGGAAAACTACTGTAGCTCAAATTGCTCAAAACACACAGAACATCACGGTTTGTTGCATATTGGTCTGTGTAACTGCAGACCGGTCAGGGTGTCCATGCTGACCTGTGTCCACAACCAAAAGTGCCTACTATCAGCTTGTGAGCATCTGAACTGGAACACAAAGCAATGGAATAAGGTGGCCTACCCTGATGAATTCATTAATGGTTTGAGGTAGACAACGATGAGTTTGACATCTTGACTTGGCCTCCAAGTTCTCCAGATCTCAATCCAATTGAGCATCTGTGGAATGTGCTGAAAAAAAAGTCCAATCCATGGAGACCCCACCTTGCAACGTACAGGACTTAAAGCAATACAGGGCGGGGAGGGGAAGGGGGTTGGAGCTGGAGATGAGGAACAAGAGCACTACAGAGGGGATGCTGGAGGTGGAGCAGAAAAGCAATTGTTGGGGGAGGGGGGAGCAGAAGGTGAAGAATAGTTATCCGGGAGGATGCAGGTGGTGAAGAAAAGGAACAATACAAGGAGGGTTCTGGGAGTGAAGAAAATAAGCAATACAGGGAATGCTGGAAGTGATGAAAAGGAGCAATTGGGGAAGATGTTGGAGGTGAGGAAAATGAGCTATACATTCTGGTGCTGGCGGTGAAGAAAAGGATCAATACAAGGGGATGCTGGAGTGAAGAGAAGGAGCAATATAGGGAGGTGCTGGATGTGAAATAGAGGGGCAATATAGGAGGTTGCTATAGATGAAGAAGAGGAGCAATACAGGGAGGTGCCAGAGGGGAATAAAATTATCAGCATGGGAGGAATGCAAGAGGTGGAGGAGATCATTAGAGGAGGAATGCTGGAGGTAAAAAAGATCAGTAGAAGAGGGATGCTGGAGGCAAAAAAGATCAGTACAGGAGGGATGCTGGAGGTGAAGAAGAAGAGCAGAACAGGAGGGATGCTGGAGGTGAAGAGGAGCAGTATAGGATGGATGCTGGAGGTGAAGAAGAAGAAGAGCAGAACAGGAGGGATGCTGAAGGTGAAGAGGAGCAGTATAGGATGGATTCTGGAGTTGAAGAAGAAGAGCAGTACAGGAGGGATGCTGGAGGTGAAGAAGAAGAGCAGTACAGGATGGATGCTGGAGGTGAAGAAGAAGAGCAGTACAGGAGGGATGCTGGAGGTGAAGAAGAAGAGCAGTACAGGAGGGATGCTGGAGGTGAAGAAGAAGAGCAGTACAGGATGGATGCTGGAGGTGAAGAAGAAGAGCATTACAGGAGGATGCTGAAGGTAAAGAAGAAGAGCAGTACAGGAGGGATGCTGGAGGTGAAGAAGAAGAGCAGTACAGGATGGATGCTGGAGGTGAAGAAGAAGAGCATTACAGGAGGATGCTGAAGGTAAAGAAGAAGAGCAGTACAGGAGGGATGCTGGAGGTGAAGAAGAAGAGCAGTACAGGAGGGATGCTGGAGGTGAAGAAGAAGAGCAGTACAGGATGGATGCTGGAGGTGAAGAAGAAGAGCATTACAGGAGGATGCTGAAGGTAAAGAAGAAGAGCATTACAGGAGGATGCTGAAGGTAAAGAAGAAGAGCAGTACAGGAGGGATGCTGGAGGTGAAGAAGAAGAGCAGTACAGGAGGGATGCTGGAGGTGAAGAAGAAGAGCAGAACAGGAGGGATGCTGGAGGTGAAGAGGAGCAGTATAGGATGGATG